>NC_091350.1:25965739-26118239 GCF_038502225.1 Cherax quadricarinatus | reverse complement strand
TTTGTTTACAATAATTTAATACTAGACAAACACAATCAAATATATTTTTTTCGTTAGGTTCAGAATGACTTTGGCTAAATTATTGAATACGCAAATTTTGACTTGTTCTATATGACGAGATGAGCGTTGCTATCTAAGCCAAGATCGCAAATTCTGCCTATTCGGCTTTGACATATATATATATATATATATATATATATATATATATATATATATGACGTGCCGAATAGGCAGAACTTAGCGATCTTGGCTTAAATAGCAACGTTCATCTTACCATATAGGACAAGTGAAAATTTGTGTATGCAATAATTTCTCGCAAAATAAAATCATTCTGAACCTAACTGAAAAAATATATTTCACTGTGTTTGTTTAGAATTTAATTATTGTAAACAAATCTAAAATATATTTAGTTGGGTTAGGCTAAAATAAATTGTTCTTGTTGTAATAAGGTTAGGTAAGTTTTCTAAGTTCATTTTGGTGCAAAATTATAAATTTTTACATCAACATTAATGAAAAAATATATCTTTAAACGTATAAGAGAAAATTTTAGAAAGGACTTAATTTTAAATGAGTTCTTGCTAATTGACCAGTTTTACATATTCGTGACATATATATATATATATATATATATATATGTATATATATATATACATGTATATATATGTATATATATATATACATGTATATATGTATATATATATATATATTTATATATATATATATATATAGATATATATATTTATATATATATATAAATATATATATATATATATATATATATATATATATATATATATATATATATATATATATATATATATATATATATATATATATATATATATATATATATATATATATATATATATATATATATATATATATATATATATATATATATATATATATATATATATATATATATATATATATATATATATATATATATATATATATATATATATATATATATATATATATATATATATATATATATATATATATATATATATATATATATATATATATATATATATATATAATATATATATATATATATATATATATATATATATATATATATATATATATATATATATATATATATATATATATATATATATATATATATATATATATATATATATATATATATATATATATATATATATATATATATATATATATATATATATATATATATATATATATATATATATATATATATATATATATATATATATATATATATATATATATATATATATATATATATATATATATATATATATATATATATATGTATATATATATATATATATATATATATATATATATATATGTATATATATATACATATATATATATAAGTATATATATACATATATATATATAAGTATATATATATATATATATATATATATATATATATATATATATATATGTATAACATATACATATATATAAATATATATATATATATATATATAATATAGATATATATATATATATATATATATATATATATATTATATATATAGATATATATATATATATATATATATATATATAATGTACATGTTATATATATATATATATATATATATATATATATATATATATATATATATATATATATATATATATATATATATATATATATATATATATATATATATATATATATATATATATATATATATATATATATATATGTATATATATATATATATATATATATATATATATATATATATATATATATATATATATATATATATATATATATATATATATATATATATATATATATATATATATATATATATATATATATATATATATATATATATATATATATATATATATATGCAAAACAACCACTCTGAAAAAATAGAGAAATTCCAAGCGCTTTCGTGACTACTCACATTATCAAGGAACTATGAAAGTAAAGCATAAAAGGAAGCTATATAAGGGGTCTGGCCGGCACCTCACTATCAGATCCCACAACGGTTTAAACACTTGACGCGCGCCGACCCAACTTGGATAGGTCCTTGGCACAACTCACCTCACAAACTATTCTACCCAAGAAATAAGAAATTTAAAAGATTATTTGTCCAGTGTATTATTAAATTCTTCCCAAATTCTATTAATTATAAATGGATCTAATTTATATAAACCAAAGGAAATATTCATATTATTGTCAAAACTGCTTTTTATGAAACAAGATTCAATTATATTCCTGTCGACCATGGACTTGCTTGATACTACTTTCTCAACTTTTTGAAAATCAATTGGATGGTTAAAATCTCTTACATGAATAAATAGAGCATTGGAATCTTGTCCAGTTCTAATGCTATATTTATGTTGTTTTAATCTTAGTTCGAGATTTTTACCAGTTTGACCGTAATAAACTTTATCGCAAATTTTACAAGGAATCTTATAGACACATCCATCAGCATTTTGAGGGGAATTCTTAATCAAAAGTTTTTTTACTGTATCAAGATTTTTAAATACAACAGAAAACCTACTAATAACTGTTCCTATGTCCACTATTATTCCTCGCATCAAGATAGAGTCAATCTGTCTGTTTTCTCATCAATGTTTCTGAGAGCTTTACGAATTTGTAGTCCTGAGTTCATAGATGAGGAAATATCCAAAATTTATGAAATAGGTAATGATTTAAAATACCCAAGAAATGTAATAGATAAATCTTTTAAAGTTGCTAGAAATACTTTTTACAATCCAAAAAGGGACAACCAGCCTTATTCAACTAAAAATATGTTGGTTCTCCCTTACCATGAAAATTTGGTTGATATGCCTTCTCTTCTTAAGACTTTTAATATTAAGTTGTATTTAAAAATCTTGATACAGTAAAAAAACTTTTGATAAAGAATTCCCCTCAAAATGCTGGTGGATGTGTCTATAAGATTCCTTGTAAAATTTGCGATAAAGTTTATTACGGTCAAACTGGTAAAAATCTCGAACTAAGATTAAAACAACATAAATATAGCATTAGAACTGGACAAGAATCCAATGCTCTATTTATTCATGTAAGAGATTTTAACCATCCAATTGATTTTCAAAAAGTTGAGAAAGTAGTATCAAGCAAGTCCATGGTCGACAGGAATATAATTGAATCTTGTTTCATAAAAAGCAGTTTTGACAATAATATGAATATTTCCTTTGGTTTATATAAATTAGATCCATTTATAATTAATAGAATTTGGGAAGAATTTAATAATACACTGGACAAATAATCTTTAAAATTTCTTATTTCTTGGGTAGAATAGTTTGTGAGGTGAGTTGTGCCAAGGACCTATCCAAGTTGGGTCGGCGCGCGTCAGGTGTTTAAACCGTTGTGGGATCTGATAGTGAGGTGCCGGCCAGACCCCTTATATAGCTTCCTTGGATGCTTTACTTTCATAGTTCCTTGATAATGTGAGTAGTCACGAAAGCGCTTGGAATTTCTCTATTTTTTCAGAGTGGTTGTTTTGCATATTCTGAAATCACCTGTTTACTGTGATCTTATTGCATATATATATATATATATATATATATATATATATATATATATATATATATATATATATATATATATATATATATATATATATATATATATATATATATATATATATATATATATATATATATATATATATATATATATATATATATATATATATATATATATATATATATATATATATATATATATATATATATATATATATATATATATATATATATATATATATATATATACTTACATATATATATATATATATATATATATATATATATATATATATATATATATATATATCTTTTTTTTTTTTTAACAAGTCGGCCGTCTCCCACCGAGGCAGGGTTACCCAAAAAGGAAAGAAAATCCCCAAAAAGAAAATACTTTCATCATCATTCAACACTTTCACCACACTCACAGATTATCACTGTTTTTGCAGAGGTGCTCAGAATATAACAGTTTAGAAGCGTATACGTATAGAGATACACAACATATCCCACCAAACTGCCAATATCCCAAACCCCTCCTTTAAAGTGCAGGCATTGTACTTCCCATTTCCAGGACTCAGGTCCGACTATATGAAAATAACCATTTTCCCTGAATCCCTTCACTAAATATTACCCTGCTCACTCTCCAACAGATCGTCAGGTCCTAAGTATCATTCGTCTCCATTCACTCCTATCTAACACACTCATACACGCTTGCTGGAAGTCGAAGCCCCTCGCCCACTATACCTCCTTTACCCCCTCTTTCCAAAAGTTTCGAGGACGACCCTTACCCCTCCTTCCTTCCCCTGTAGATTTATATGCTTTCCATGTCATTCTACTTTGATCCATTCTCTCTAAATGACCAAACCACCTCAACAACCTCTCTTCTGCCCTCTGACTAATGCTTTTATTAACTCCACACCTCCTAATTTCCACACTCCGAATTTTCTGCATAATATTTACACCACACATTGCCCTTAAACAGGACATCTCCACTGCCTCCAACCGTCTCCTCGCTGCTGCATTTACCACCCAAGCTTCACACCCATATAAGAGTGTTGGTACTACTATACTTTCATACATTCCCTTCTTTGCCTCCATAGATAACGTTTTTTGACTCCACATATACCTCAACGCACCACTAACCTTTTTTCCCTCATCAATTCTATGATTAACCTCATCCTTCATAAATCCATCCGCCGACACGTCAACTCTCAAGTATCTGAAAACATTCACTTCTTCCATACTCCTCCTCCCCAATTTGATATCCAATTTTTCTTTATCTAAATCATTTGACACCCTCATCACCTTACTCTTTTCTATGTTCACTTTCAACTTTCTACCTTTACACACATTCCCAAACTCATCCACTAACCTTTGCAATTTTTCTTTAGAATCTCCCATAAGCACAGTATCATCTGCAAAAAGTAACTGTGTCAATTCCCATTTTGAATTTGATTCCCCATAATTTAATCCCACCCCTCTCCCAAACACCCTAGCATTTACTTCCTTTACAACCCCATCTATAAATATATTAAACAACCATGGTGACATTACACATCCCTGTCTAAGACCTACTTTTACCGGGAAGTAGTCTCCCTCTCTTCTACACACCCTAACCTGAGCCTCACTATCCTCATAAAAACTCTTTACAGCATTTAATAACTTACCACCTATTCCATATACTTGCAACATCTGCCACATTGCTCCTCTATCCACTCTATCATATGCCTTTTCTAAATCCATAAATGCAATAAAAACTTCCCTATCTTTATCTAAATACTGTTCACATATATGCTTCAATGTAAACACCTGATCTACACATCCCCTACCCACTCTAAAACCTCCTTGCTCATCCGCAATCCTACATTCTGTCTTCCCTCTAATTCTTTCAGTTATAACCCTACCGTACACTTTTCCTGGTATACTCAGTAAGCTTATTCCTCTATAATTTTTACAGTCTCTTTTGTCCCCTTTCCCTTTATATAAAGGGACTATACATGCTCTCTGCCAATCCCTAGGTACCTTCCCCTCTTTCATACATTTATTAAACAAAAGTACCAACCACTCCAACACTATATCCCCCCCTGCTTTTAACATTTCTGTCATGATCCCATCAGTTCCAGCTGCTTTACCCCCTTTCATTTTACGTAATGCCTCACGTACCTCCCCCACACTTACATTCTGCTCTTCTTCACTCCTAAAAGATGGTATACCTCCCTGACCAGTCCATGAAATTACTGCCTCTGTTTCTTCCTTAACATTTAAAAGTTCCTCAAAATATTCTCGCCATCTACCCAATACCTCCATCTCCCCATCTACTAACTCCCCTACTCTGTTTTTAACTGACAAATCCATATTTTCCCTAGGTTTTCTTAACTTGTTTAACTCACTCCAAAATTTTTTCTTATTTTCATTAAAATTTCTTGACAGTGCCTCTCCCACTCTATCATCTGCTCTCCTTTTGCACTCTCTCACCACTCTCTTTACCTTTCTTTTACTCTCCATATACTCTGCTCTTCTTATAACACTTCTGCTTTGTAAAAACCTCTCATAAGCTACCTTTTTCTCTTTTATCACACCCTTTACTTCATCATTCCACCAATCACTCCTCTTTCCTCCTGCCCCCACCCTCCTATAACCACAAACTTCTGCCCCACATTCTAATACTGCATTTTTAAAACTATTCCAACCCTCTTCAACCCCCCCACTACTCATCTTTGCACTAGCCCACCTTTCTGCCAATAGTTGCTTATATCTCACCCGAACTTCCTCCTCCCTTAGTTTATACACTTTCACCTCCCTCTTACTTGTTGTTGCCACCTTCCTCTTTTCCCATCTACCTCTTACTCTAACTGTAGCTACAACTAAATAATGATCCGATATATCAGTTGCCCCTCTATAAACATGTACATCCTGGAGCCTACCCATCAACCTTTTATCCACCAATACATAATCTAATAAACTACTTTCATTACGTGCTACATCATACCTTGTATATTTATTTATCCTCTTTTTCATAAAATATGTATTACTTATTACCAAATTTCTTTCTACACATAGCTCAATTAAAGGCTCCCCATTTACATTTACCCCTGGCACCCCAAATTTACCTACTACTCCTTCCATAACATTTTTACCCACTTTAGCATTGAAATCCCCAACCACCATTACTCTCACACTTGATTCAAAACTCCCCACGCATTCACTCAACATTTCCCAAAATCTCTCTCTCTCCTCTACACTTCTCTCTTCTCCAGGTGCATACACGCTTATTATAACCCACTTTTCACATCCAATCTTTATTTTACTCCACATAATCCTTGAATTAATACATTTATAGTCCCTCTTTTCCTGCCATAGCTTATCCTTCAACATTATTGCTACTCCTTCTTTAGCTCTAACTCTATTTGAAACCCCTGACCTAATCCCATTTATTCCTCTCCACTGAAACTCTCCCACCCCCTTCAGCTTTGTTTCACTTAAAGCCAGGACATCCAGCTTCTTCTCATTCATAACATCCACAATCATCTCTTTCTTATCATCTGCACAACATCCACGCACATTCAGACTTCCCACTTTGACAATTTTCTTCTTCTTATTCTTTTTAGTAATCTTTACAGGAAAAGGGGTTACTAGCCCATTGTTCCCGGCATTTTAGTTGACTTTTACAACACGCATGGCTTACGGAGGAAAGATTCTTATTCCACTTCCCCATGGATATAAAAGGAAAATTAATAAGACCAAGAACTATTAAGATAAAATCAAAGAAAACTCAGATGAGTGTGTATAAATAAATGTGTACATGTATGTGTAGTGTGACCTAAGTGTAAGTAGAAGTAGCAAGACATGCCTGTAATCTTGCATATTTATGAGACAGACAAAAGACATCAGCAATCCTACCATCATGTAAAACAATCACAGGCTTCGTTTTACACTCACTTGGCAGGACGGTAGTACCTCCCTGGGTGGTTGCTGTCTACCAACCTACTATATATATATATATATATATATATATATATATATATATATATATATATATATATATATATATATATATATATATATATATATATATAGGGAAGTACCACCTCTATAGCTGGAATGGGGACCCTCATCCTCAGAGAAGACAATAAACGTACCTCAGGGAAAACTCAAGGTTCTCCCCGGAGCTGTTTGAATATTTTCTTCTCCTACCACCCCCTATATATTTTATATTCTATGTGAATATTTATTAATAAACAAAATACATTTACAGAAAAAACATAAACATGAATACAATGACAAAATGTATCAAAGATCATGAATTTCCTCCAGCTCCTCCGAGGCTGGACGCGAGCCAAGTATGCAGCAAGCATTTCCCCTCTGGATGGCGACGCTGAGGCGCTGGAACATGGAAGTGGCTGCCCTTGGGTCCCTGGTGGTGTCGATGAGTCTGGAACCCAATTCTTTAAGGAGACGTGTGGCAATTTTTCCCCATAATCCCAAGGTCTCTGATCCCACTGGGACAAATTGATACTGTTGGCTAATGTCCCTGTACTTGCTGATCTTGTACTCCTCCCTGTGGTCAGCAGCTCCTCCCTGTCGCCCCACACTGTGATGGATGTAGGTGTCAGCCAGTGTGGACACACAGGTATAGTCCCATGCTAAGAGCTTGCCATTCTTCCAAGGATAGATGGTGATCCCGTCGGGGCGGTTTGCTGGGTTGTGAGTATTGTTGGCTGCTAGTGATCGGGGCTCCCTCTCGGCAGGGCATCCAGCTGTAGCAAGGGTTCTCTTAATGATGTCGTTGACCTCATTGTGTCTTGCATGCCAGCCCTTGGTTTTGGAACAGTTAAGACCATGTAGACCGTATTGGTCTGCTTGCACTTTGCCGCAAATACACACATATTCTGTGTGAATTGAGGCAGCAAGGCGCAGAGCCACTGCAATACGGAGGGTCTTAGGGTCGAGTCGCGTTCCCATTGCCGATATGGGAACTGTTTGGAGGAAGTCCCCGGAGTGATGTGCACTCACAGCCTGGAGACGGGCAATCTCCCTATCAGATGTTGCAGCCCTGAGCATGTTGGCAAACACATTTTCAGCAATCGGGCCATCCCAGCTTGACTGTGAGCCAGTGCTGCACTAGGGTTTGGTGCTGGAGCAGCAAGAGTCTCCCATTCGGTGATGGCACTGGCATAGCTAGGGTCTTCTATTCCTGCTGAGTCACTGAGGGTTTCAGGAAGAATTTGTCTT
Source organism: Cherax quadricarinatus (assembly GCF_038502225.1). NCBI lineage: Eukaryota > Metazoa > Arthropoda > Malacostraca > Decapoda > Parastacidae > Cherax > Cherax quadricarinatus. Next base: position 26,109,488 of record NC_091350.1, on the reverse strand, counting down.
ATCAACTCGTTTGATGCTATGGAAGAGGATAGGAAAGCTGGTAGAGCAATCTGGGAGGATCTGCGTACTCCTAGCCCTCCAAGCCTGACCGGAAGTGAGGCTTGCAACCACTGTCCATCATCAAGGGAAAGATTCAATACACTCTCTAGCATGGCCTTCAGGAGAGAGTCATATTCCTTGAGTTTTGGACTGCTGAAGGCTGGGGAGCATCTCAGAAAATAGGTAAGTTTTGGGATTGACAGGCACCTGGTGAGTAGGTAGAAGGCATCGTGTGTGTCAATGTCTTTCATAATGCTTTCCATCGTCCGGAGGTCTGAGACTTTTTTTCCTAGGATCAGATCGATGGCATTGGACCCAAGAGGAGCACCGAGGAGAGTGCTATTAGCTGGATCAATGGCTCGTGCTCCTGGTAAAACGGCACTAATATTCTGGATCATCTGTTGATTGGTAGAAACTATTTCACATTTGGTGGGGTTTAAAGAAAGGCCCAGGCTTTCTCCCATGTCTTTAATTTTACTGATGTCCTCTAGGAGAGATTCTGTTGTGCTAGCCAGGGTACCGTCGTCCAGGAACCAGATATTGAGCTCGCTGGAGAGTGCCTCCGTGACTTCCTTGATGACCAAACAAAATAGAAAGGGGGCGAGAGGGTCCCCCTGTTGCACGCCCTCACACGAGTCAATTTCATGGTCCCCAAACAATAGTTTGGAAGTCACACTGTAACACGATTCTATGAAGGGATAAAGGGAAGGGAAGTTTCTTTAAACTGCTTGGAGAGCAGCATCCCTTCTGACTGAGTTGAAAGCATTGGAAAAGTCCAATTTGAACAAGGCTTTTTCATAGGACATGTTTTTGATATATACTCGTACTGCATGGGCAGCTGCTTCATAGCCCTGTTGAATGCCGAAACCGAGCTGAGTTGGTTTCAGCATTGCAGCAGCCTCTTGACTCACCCTTCTTACTGCAGCCTTGGCGAATAGGCGCCGAAGGGTGTTACCCACTGCAATGGGCCTGATTCCGCCATCCTTTTTCCGGAGGGCACACAATGAGGCACCAAAGAAAAAGGGTCTGATGGCCTCTGGGACACTGCCAGCCAGGCACAGGTTGGAAAATTTGGTGAGTTCAGACAGCAGCCTCTCTGAAACCTCACCAAGTGCTGGATTGAGTATTTGTTTTAAGTGTTGAGGCCTTAAACCGGTGAAACCTCCTGCTGAGCCCTGTGGAAATGACATAGCAGCTTTATACACATCAGCATCCTGTAAGGTTAGATGTTCTACGCCTGCTGCAATGTCAGGGAGGTCAATGTTGGTACTGGGAGCCCTGGGTGGATGTTTGTCCTTCAGAGCTTGCGCCGTGCTGACGTCCTTGGGAGCGATGGTATCCTCACTGGTTATAAGTCTCAGAGCTCCAATAGTATTACCCTCTTCTATTTTTTTGCTAATTTGGGCTCTGATTTTTGAGGTGTCGGGTGTCCTGTTGTTGGCATTTGCCCGGCGGGTGTTTGTCGCCCTAGGGGGGAGACGGACGAGGTTGTCATCCCTTGGGAATGCATTTATTGCCCTAATAACATGTGTTGCTAGTGACTTGTCCCTCCTTGGTGGGACAGCCAAACAGGCATTGCCAAAAAGCAGCAAGTTGTGCCAGGATCTGTTGTTTGAAGGAGCATCGTTGACTTTCTTCAGAAGGTCAGTGAATTTGCTAGCAGCTTGAGGGCGAGCTGCTTTGGGGATGTGTGTCAGAGTCCTGGTGGATGTTAATTTGATTGCAGATTTGAGGTCCTCTGTAGAGGTGAAGTCACGGTAGCTGTCAGCCCTGTCTGCTGGGGGAGGCTGTTGGTTGTTCTCATTTGGAGCTCTCCTGGAGCCTAGACATCCATTGTGTGCACGGATGTTGCCAGATGTGGGATTGAGTGCACGTTCCCTGTGGCACACCCGGCAGATGCCTCGTGAACGACAGCTTTGGCTCTGTCGTGAAGATTCCTGGGAACCCGCGACTACTTGTGACATTGCTGATATCGTGGGGGTGGGAGGGCGCCAGCTGTGGGGTGATGGGTGAAGGGCAGCATGGATGCATGGGGGATGAGGGTGGGGGAGCAGCGAGCGGCGGAACTTGTAATTGGTGGGGCACTAAACGGCAACACCCTTGGTCAGGAAGTCAGTTAGCCTAGGCTGGGATGAGGGGAGGGGATCTGGGATGGGGGAGGGGGGAGGGAGTGGCCCTGTGTGTTCGCTCAAGACGCACATCACTGGCTAACTTTTGCTAATTGTTATACACTTATTGTTCCATTTAGAAAAAACCCTCGCCATTTGGCACACTAATCACCATGCTCACTATTAACAGAGGTGTTCTTCTGTTCATCATCCAATAACTGTGTCGTGGGCGGCCACTTCCCTCCCCAACCCGCGACCCCGGCCGATCACAGATGTAAACAAAACCTCCTCCACACCTCCACTGCCAGGATCCCCTCACCACCGCTACTTCCCAAATCCCAACATGCACACTGCACTTTCAATGATACAGAAGCAGTGGTCCGATGCAGAGGTTTGTCACAACTCTGTGATCTCCGGTGGATGCTCACGATGATGTCTGCCGAAACTGACCCGCGTAAACCATGTTGGTTCCTGGTTTACACACAGAATGTAGGAATATATATATATATATATATATATATATATATATATATATATATATATATATATATATATATATATATATATATATATATATATATATACATGTTTATACATATATATATATATATATATATATATATATATATATATATATATATATACACATATATATATATATGTATATACATATATATATATACATATATATATATATGTTTATACATATATATATATATATATATATATATATATATATATATATATATATATATATATATATATATATATATATATATATATATATATATATGCAATAAGATCACAGTAAACAGGTGATTTCAAAATATGCAAAACAACCACTCTGAAAGAATAGAGAAATTCCAAGCGCTTTCGTGACTACTCACATTATCAAGGAACTATGATAATGTGAGTAGTCACGAAAGCGCTTGGAATTTCTCTATTCTTTCAGAGTGGTTGTTTTGCATATATATATATATATATATATATATATATATATATATATATATATATATATATATATATATATATATATATATATATATATATATATATATATATATATATATATATATATATATATATGTCGTGCCGAATATGTAAAACTGGTCAATTAGTAAGAACTCATTTAAAATTAAATCCTTTCTAAAATTTTCTCTTATACGTTTAAGGATATATTTTTTTCATTAATGTTAATGTAAAAATTTTTAATTTTGCTCCAAAAGAATCTTAGAAAACTTACCTAACCTTATTGTAACAAGAACAATTTATTTTAGCCTAACCCAACTAAATATATTTTATATTTGTTTACAATAATTTAATACTAAACAAACACAGTGAAATATATTTTTTTCGTTAGGTTCAGAATGATTTTGGTGAAACTATTGCATACACAAATTTTCGCTTGTCCTATATGGCAAGATGAGCGTTGCTATTTAAGCCAAGATCGCAAGTTCTGCCTATTCGGCACGACATATATATATATATATATATATATATATATATATATATATATATATATATATATATATATATATATATATATATATATATATATATATATATATATATATATATATATATAGTATATATAAATATATACATATATATAAGTAGTGCTGAAGGCGGCTGAGCGACGCATGGGGCTGAGTGGCTCGGGGCTGAGTGGCTCCTCGGCTGAGCGGTATATGGGGCTGAGTGGCTCCTATGGCTGAGCGATGTATTCCTGAGCAGACTCCTTTTCACACCTTTATGCTAATGACCTTGACCTCGCCCTCAATCCCCACCTGTGACCCCCACCCACGACCCCCACCCACAACCCCCACCCACGACCCCCACCCACGACCCCCACCCACGACCCCCACCCACGACCCCAACCCACGCCCCCACCCACGACCCACACCAACGACCCCCACCCACGACCCCCCCCCACGATCCCCACCCAAGACCCTCACCCACGACCCCCACCCACGATCCCCACCCTCGACCACCTCACCCTCAACCCCACACCCACGCCTGCCCTACCAGCGGCCCGCCCGCACGCCCGCACTCGCTCCTGCCTGCGCCTTCTGCAGCGTCAACCGGATCGCCCCCCTCCCCGAATTTTTTTCCGATTTCTTTTCGAATTTTTTTTTGAATTTCATGTGCTCTCCATCTCCTTGGATCTAGTATTTCTCCTCCATCTCCTTGGATCAAGTTTTTTTGGATTCCCTCCTATGGGGTTTCCGAATTTCTTATGATCTCCTCCGATCAACACCCTCCCTTACACAACCCCCATCCCAAAATTTCTCCTCCACTTCCTTAGATCAAAATGGACTCCCACTTGTATCCCAAATTCCCTGCTCCAGTTCCTCGGATCAACACCCTCCCATCATCCACTTCTACCCCAAATATTCCTCCTCTAGTTCCTTGGATCAAGTATTTCTCCTCCATCTCCTTGGATCAAGTTTTTTTGCAATCCTCCCTCTGGGGGTAAGCATTCAAATGAACTCCTCCTATGGGGCATGGTACTTTCTCTTACTACAGGTCTAAACAAGTGTGACGTCACCCCATCTGTGTTTACTCGGCTGTCAGTTACGTCAAGTGATGACCTCACACACACAGGCTGAATCTTGTCGACTTCCCCCAATGTCAGTGACGTCACGTGATGACCACACACACACAGGCTGAATCTTGTCGAGCAGACAATAACTTAAAATGCAGGATAACACTATTTATTATACAACCAATGCATTTCATATACATCCAACAAAAAAAATTCATTGAAAAAAAAGGTACAATTCATTGACTAAAATCAACATATTTTTCTCTTGAAGAAATTCTGCGCATTTTGTTCTGGATCTTCTTCGTCGTCACAATCTCAGTATTACACATTTCATATACAACATAGGGAGAACATTACACATTTTTCACTCTTAACCCAGGATAACCCAAATAATTTCACATTTTTTTTCGTTAATACCCACAACAATCCACAATTTCTTTACAAAATACAACACAAGTCTAGACATTTTTCTCATTTTAATTATTTCATCAGAAAAAGTCACCACAACACTTATAACTTATAACCACTTTTCGATAAATTCATTAGTCACAATTTTACATATTACGAAGTTAATACGCATACACACACACACACACACGCACACACACACACACACACACACACACACACTTTTCTCAATATCTCTTAAGAAATATTCATCTACAACCTTTATCATCTCACTAAAAAACATCCCCCAGATTACTTCAAACACTCTCATAAATCATTTGAATGCTCACAAAAATACCTTTGAACATTTCCAAACAACACCGAAACACTCCCAAATAAGATTTGACATCTCTAAATTATCTACACTTATATTATTTCATTAAATTACAACTCATCCCCCAAACTCCTCCCTCATTCTCCAGATTTTTACAACAGTACCACGAAAACTAACTCAGACACTTTACTTTGAACAACACCAAAAACACCATCAATTACCTTTGAATACTCCAAAAACATCATTCGAACACCCCAAAATCACCACTGAATACTCCCAGAACACCTTCAAAAATACTCTTGCACATCTTTTGAACACCTTTAAAAACACCTTTGAATAGTCTCAAACACCACTTGAGTACTCCCAAATACACCACTGAATACTACTAAAACACCACTGAATACGGTCAAAACACCACCAAAATCACCATAAACTAAGATCAACATCACAGACTAACACCCATTTTCACACAAATCCTCTCAAATCACTATAACCAAGACGATTACCAATTTCTATGAGTACACTCACCTCCAACTAAGATATAACATGAGCGCAAAAAATATGAACACAAACCAAACACACACGAACACTTAAAACAGAATCACCTCTTTTTCGGTATCTCTAGTTCGACAACAACGCCCACAACCCACATCACCCACATCCCACAACACCCACAACCCACATCACCCACACCCCACATTTTTTTCTCGTTTTAACTAATTTCATCAGAAAAAGTCACAACAACAACCCACAACTTATAACCACTTTTCAGCATCTCTAGTTCGACATCACCAACAACCCACAACACCCACAACACCCCACAACCCACAACACCCACAACAACAACCCACTTATAACATCTTTTTTTGGTATCTCTAGTTCGACAACAACACCCACAACTCACAACCCACAACACCCACAACCCACAACCCACAACACCCACAACCCACAACCCACAACACTCACAACCCACAACACCCACAACAACAACCCGCATATAACATCTTTTTTGGTATCTCTAGTTCGACAACAATACCCACAACCAACACCCACAACCCTCAACACCCACAACCCACAACACCCACAACCCACTTATAACATCTTTTTGGTATCTCTAGTTCGACAACAACACCCACAACCCACAACACCCACAACCCACAACACCCCACAATGCACAACTCCCCACAACCCACAACACCCACAACAACAACCAACTTATAACATCTTTTTCGATATCTCTAGTTCGACAACAATACCCACAACCCTCATCACTTACCAATTTATTCACAATTTTTCCTCTTTCGATACAAATTTTTCCCCTTCTTTTTATTGAATCTTAAAATGTAATACACATTCCTCCCTACATTACTAAAATTCTAATAAAATCCTCTCCATACCCATCTCCTTGCATCCACATAATTTAATATTATAATCACAACAACTAATCATCTCAATACCCAACTACTGCGACATGTTTCTACACACTCCAATCTTTTCCAGTGTATCATAACTTTTCACTTCTATAATTTCTTTTATAATATTCACACATTACCTTTATTTTCAGTAAAATCCCCCCCCCCATATTTCATTAAATTTTTAATACAACCCTCCCCATAACCCTCTCCATCTCACCCACATTTCTTCACACTCACTCACTCGTCTCCCAACATACCTCTTCAGAACAAACTCAAAAAATCACATTTCTCATCCATAAATGCATCTCATCACCCATCTCAAATCCACTAAAATCACTGTAACCAAGATATTCACAAAATTCTATGACCAACTAACACACAGACAACTCGCTTTACTTTGAACACCTTCAAAACACTCTCATACATCATCATTTGAGACCGCCTTTTCTCAATATCTCTTAAGAAATATTCTCTCATCGACAACCTTTATCATCTCACTACAGAACAACCCACAGATTACTTCGAACACTCTCATAAATCATATGAATACTCACATAAACACCTTTGGACATTTTCCAAACAACACTGAAACATTTCCAAGTCAACATTTTAATTACTCCCAAATAAGATTTGACATCTCTAATTTATCTACACTTACATATTTCATTAAATTACAACTCATCCCCCAAACTCCTCCCTCATTCTTCAGATTTTTACAACAGTATCACAAAAACTAACACATACACTTATGTCATGAGACTTTACCAACACTAACACACACACACACACGCACACACACACACACACACACACACACACACACACACACACACACACACACACACAAACACACACACACACACCACACTTTACTTTGTACATGTGACGGCTTACTCAGCCCTGTAACAACTTCAGACAGTATTACCAAGGCTGGCTCCTCCTCACGAAAATTAATGAATAGAAGAAGAAATAATAACAGACAAACAAAACTTTATTATATAGAAAATATAAAATATAAAACACTTAAATATGAAATATTAATCGTACATTAAAGAAAATGAAAAATGAAAAATATAAATGATAACTGAATTCAACGCTAATATAAAACTTGGGTGTCTGGTGTTGGTGACACTGCTTGTTGAAATCGTAGCCGTTGCTGATGATGGGGGGGAGGGGGTCGCAGGTGTTAATGACAACCCACCGGCTCGTTCTTCACAGATTTTCTAGCCGTCAATAATCCGTCCAGATGACAGGAAAGCAGGTTTTTTTCTACTGCAATGATGATGGGTTGTATCCTGCTACTTGCATACACAAACAGGTAAGTGGATCAAAAATTTGGGACATCTCAGAATGTTAGTCCGTCTCCTTCAATTTTACTCGTTGATTGGCAGGTGACCCTCTCTGTCATCCAAGCTGGAAAGATAAACAGGTTACCCACTGCTTAAGAAATCGCTCTCCATGATAAGTTCAATACCTAAAAGATGTGGTGATTATTACAACAGTCAACTTAGAGCAAGACTGAAAGGACTTAGTTTATTATTGGTCAAAAGTGAAGCTTTCAACCAATAAATCCACTAGAATACAAGGCAGGCATGTACTTACAGTAGTGCTGGGTGCTGTGAGTCTAGTGATTACTGTTTGGACCGGAGCCCCACACGTCACCTTTCGGGGGGGGGGGAAGAAGGAGGGGAAGGGATACCCGGAGCTAGACTGACCCTACCTTAACAAGCAGCTGGCAATCAAACTATCACTTTCGGGGTAGAGGAAAAAAGGCGGGAATAGCGGGAGCTGGACTTACCCTACCTTAACAAGCAGCCGGCAATCAAACTATCACTTTCGGGGTGGGGGAAAAAAGGCGGGAATAGCGGGAGCTGGACTTTCCCTACCTTAACAAGTAGCCGGCAATGAAACTATTGTTACTATATACTCCCTCGCTACTCCTATCTATTGAACTTTTCCCTCACAGTACAACACCAAAAATATCATCAATTAACTTTGATTACTCCAAAAACATCATTTGAACACATTCAAGATCATCAAACTCCTTTGAATACTCCCAAAACACCACTGAATACTACCAAAACAGCACCGAATACTGCCCAAACAACACTGAAAATCACCAGAAATTAAGATCAACACCACCAACTAACACCCATTTTATAGAAATCCCCTCAAATCACTATAACCAAGACGATCCCACTCACCTCAGACTATTATATAACATGAACGCAAAAAAAAAAAAAAACATTCTCATAAATCATTTGAATACTCACAAAAAACACCTTTGAACATTTCCAAACAACACCGAAACACTTACAGCAGGATCACCACAAACTGAAAACACAACATGTACTCACACACACAAAAAAAAACTAAGACATCCTTCAACTATAATCAATAACCACTCATTTTTATAAATATTCGCACAAAAAATCACAATCACCAACTCCATACAATATCTAATACACTCCTCTCACTACCACCAACACATACCAGCACAGATAGGGATACCTCCAATGACATCACACTCCATCCTGTGTTTACTTGATGACGTCACACTCCACTTTTACTTCATTTAACTTATTGAGAGGAAGCTACTTGTTTCAACCTGTTATATCTTCAATATCTAAGATCACCACAATCAAGACTTTTACCAAATTCTATAACCCCACCACTAAGATTACACATTTTTGTACACATTCTCTTAAAACATCATCATAACGAAGATCACTAAAACTATCTAAACTTTTACTAAGATCACATAACATTTTGTCTTCTCTAACTCACTCACCAATTTACATTCACACTTACACATTTCATTAACAGAAATTACGTCTCATCCACCAAACTCCTCCCTCATTCTCCAGACTTTACAACATTAGCACAAAAAAAAAAAAACTAACTCATACACATATGAAATAAGACACTGACTAATTTTGAACCAACTCTGAACATCACCAAAACACCACTGAACATCTTCAAAAATACTCTGCACATCATTTGAACACCTTCAAAAGCACCATCAAACACCTCCGAGTACTCCCAAAACACTACTGATTACTACCAAATCACCACTGAATACTACCAAAACACCATCAAAATCACCAGAAACTAAGTTTAGCATCACCAGCTAACACCCATTTTATAGAAATTCCCTCAAATCACTATAACCAAGAACTCCCTCCCCATGGGCGCAAAAAAAAAAGAAAAACTTGAACGCAAACCTAATACACAAACACTTAGTACATGATCACCATCAACTGAAAACATATCTTGTACACACATAAATCTATGACAACCACCAACAACAATCACCCATGTTCACTTACCTCAAAAATCACTAATATCACAGAAAACACTCATTTTTTACAAACTCTCACACAAAAAAATCATATTTGACAATATCTAAGCGCACTCACCTCACTACCACCAACACACGATGTCACACCTCACAGGACGGGCGAGGTCACCTCCAGTGACGTCACACTCCCATCTGTGTTTACTTGGCGGTCGGTAACATCACACCCAACCCACCTTGTTTCAACCTGTTGCACCCACAATATCTAAGAACACTATAACCAAGACGATTACCAGATTTTATGACCCCACCACTAATATCACAGAAAACACTCATTTTCACAATCATTCACACAAAAATCACGATCACCAATTCCATATCATGTTTACCATCATCTATCAACCCTCATCACCAAGATCACCAAAAATCTAAAATCATGCATCTCAAAACTACTATGATCACTGAAAACACTTATTTTTTTAAACATTCGCACAAAAATAAGACATACACAAAAAATACCACGACACTTCCACCATCATCTATAACATAACATGAGCAATATAACATATCACCATCACCAAAAAAAAAAAAAAAATAATACACACACACCCACAACTCATACATTTCAATCACAAATTTAAGACATAAGACATACACACCAAATCTAAGACATTCACCTCCAACTAAGACATACACATCATAACTAAGACATACACCAAAACCTATACTTGACATATTAATATTCGTCTCTCGACCTGCGGGGAGAGAGGACGCTTCTACAGGTTCTCTTGCACGCCACCTGGTGAGGAAAACATAGCATTAGCACCAAGATGGCGGACCGACTGTACCGGCGCATAAATACTGTCTGCATTGAGCTGGTTAGAGGATCTTTAAGCAACGCCACGATGAACGTTCTCCTGCCAAACATTATCAGGGACTGTTATGGCATCCCCAATGAAGAGCTGTATGGTGTGGCACTGAATGGTATGTCAAGGGTCTTCGTGAAGTTCATGAGGGCTGACTTCTATTCTACCATCGTCGAAGAATTTCAAGAAAGGCGGATGAGTATCAATACGGCAGTGGAAGTATGCTTGCATGATGTGTCTAAGTATTTTACTTGGGTGAAGGTATGGAACGTCCCTTTTGAGGCAACAGCCTACAGCCTACAAGATGTGTTCAGTGGTTATGGGACTGTACACTCGACGAGCATGGGAATGTGGAGGGACGGCCCTTATGAGGGGGTGCCGGAAGGATCCTTCACACTGAAAATGACCCTGAGGAGGCCGATACCATCATATGTTACATTGCATAACCATAGAACACAGGTTTTTGTACACTATGCGGGGCAGAGGAAGACGTGCCGTTTATGTGACTCTTATGAGCACATGGTGGCACAATGCCCCAGGAGACAGGGCCCTAGGCGTCAGGAGACAGCTTCTGTGGATACGCCATTAGAAGCCGCGGACGTTATGACGGGTGAAGTGGAAAGCTGGGGTACAGGCCTATGGAGTGAGGAGGTCAACAGGGCAGAGGTGGTTTTGGAGACGTGTGTTACACTACCAGTGGAAACGGGGGGGGGAGGGAATATCGCTGTCAGACATACCGTTAGATACTGCAGAGTCAGCTCAGGACGGGATTTTGGAGGCTGTGCTGAAGGATTTTTTGGAAGAGTCGGAGCATGGTGTGGAAAGTGATGTGAGGTCAGGTGATGACAAGGTGATGGATGAACAGAAGCAGGGTAAGGAAGACTTGAGTGAGGTTCGAAAGGAGAGCAATGTGGTGGTGGAGGTCCATCAAGAAGATGTGGTTGCAGAAGAAATGTGTGTAGAGGGTAGCTCCCGCAGGAGATCAGCGGGGGCATCAGACATGGACGAAGTCCTCACACCAGCGCAGAGGCCTGGGAAGAAGATGTGGGCAGCTGTGGTAGCAAATGCAAGTCCGGGAGGAGGGGGGGCAGTGGAAAGCTAGGCGGGAAGGGACAGGGAGGGGTTGGAGGGCAGGAACGAGGGATTGATAGAGAAGAACCGAAACCTATGAAAGGAGGACCAAGTAAGCCTCAGCGGCATAGGGGTAAGCCGCCATTCTTGTAAAATTCAGGTGTGTAACTTTCAATGTAAACGGTCTTAAAACCGAGGTCAAGAGGGTATGGTTAGAGTGGGTTTTGAGGAGATTTAGTATTGATGTCTGTTTTTTGCAGGAACATAACCATAGGTTAGGATGTGAGCTGTTGTTGTAAGGTTATAGGTTGTTTACATGTGATGCTTTGAGGTTGAAAGGAGGTGTGGCTCTGGCGGTAAAGGAGACCAGTCCTTTGCGTATCCTGGGTTGGGAGGAGGGGGGGGGGAGGGTTGTCAGGGTGGATGGGTTTTGGGGGGACAGGAGGGTTAGTTTTGTAGGTGTGTACATGCCAGCAACTAGTAACGCTAGGGTGAAGGTGGATTTTGTACGCGAGGTTCTGGTATATCACTTGCGATGTTTACCTGCTTTTACGGTGATTGGTGGGGATTGGAATTGTGTCATTAGGAATGGTGATGTGGTTCCGAGGGGGGCGGGTTGTATTTTGGCGGTTCTACGGGATGTTTTGCGAGACGTTGGAGTGGTAGATGTGGTGGGAAGTAGGGGATATGGAGTGGAGCACACTTTTATTCGTAGGGGATATGAGGCACGGTTAGATAGGATTTATGTTAGGCAGGTCATAGGTGTGGAGAGGGTGACGACTATCGATGTGGGTTTTTCTGATCATCGTGCTGTTATAGCAGATTTGAGGGTTGATGGCATAGTGAGAGTTTATGCAGGATACTGGAAATTAAATGTGAGGCTACTTAGGGGCGAGGGTGACCCTACAGGGTTTGAAGATTGGTGGAAATCCTTTTGGGAGACTAGGAATATGGAAATGGATTTGCTGGATTGGTGGGAAATGAGGGCTAAAGTTGAAATCGCGAAATTTTTTAAAGTACGGGGTAAGGAGATGGCGAGGTGGAGCTATGGCCTACAAAATTATCTTGAGGGTCAGTTAAATGACTGTTATGCAGAGGAACGGGTGGGGCGGAGTGAGGACATGGAACGTTTGCGAAATAGGTTGGCGGAAATTCACAATGAAAAATTTGAGGCAATTCGAGTTAGGGCAGGGTTGGAGGATGTTTTAAGGGGGGATAGGCCATCGGGTTTTGTATTAAGGAGGTTTAAGGAACGGCAGGCGAAGACCACCTTGGCGTATATTGAGGCAGGTACAGGGGGGGGTGGCTTTGAGGAGGGTCAAGGCCTATCCACCACGGAAAATATTAGTTTGTATGCAGATTTTTGGTTTAGGGAGAAGTGGAGGAGGGTTGGCGGGGGAGTGGGTGAGAGACGGTTTGGGGATGAAGGGTTTAATAGGGTATTAAGTGAGTAGGACAGTGACAGAATCGAGGGTAGTATTACTGTAGAGGAGGTAGAGGAGGCAGTTTTTGGGATGTGCCAGGGGTGGCCCGGTGGCCTGGTGGCTAAAGCTCCCGCCTCACACACGGAGGGCCCGGGTTCGATTCCCGGCGGGTGGAAACATTTCGACACGTTTCCTTACACCTGTTGTCCTGTTCACCTAGCAGCAAATAGGTACCTGGGTGTTAGTCGACTGGTGTGGGTCGCATCCTGGGGGACAAGATTAAGGACCCCAATGGAAATAAGTTAGACAGTCCTCGATGACGCACTGACTTTCTTGGGTTATCCTGGGTGGCTAACCCTCCGGGGTTAAAAATCCGAACGAAATCTTATCTTATCTTATCTAACCCCAGGCATAGACGGAATACCAAACGATTTTTATAGGTATCATTGGGGGAGTGTACGGCATTGTCTGGTGGGGGTTTTGAGTTGTATGTTAAGTAGTGGGAGGATGGGGAAATCACAAAGAACGGGTGTCACGGTTTTAGTGCCCAAAAAGAAGGAATGCCGAGTTTTGAATGATTACCGTGCGATTACGTTAATGTGCTCGGATTACAAGATTTTTGCTAAGGTTTTGGGCAACAGAATGAGGAAAGTGTTGGGTTTAGTGTTACATAGGGGACAGTTGGGAATTCCAGGAAGAAGGATGAGGGATGGACATGGTTTGATTAGGGATTTTCTAGAGAGATGTACGGGAGGGGGAATACTAGGTTTAGATTGGGTGAATGCTTATGATTGCGTGGACAGAGTTTTCTTAGGGGTTTGCTTAGAGAGGTTGGGGTTTCGGGAGGGGGTAGTGAGGTGGGTGAACACTCTGTATGATGGGGCAGAGGTGAGGGTACAGGTCAATGGGAGGTTGGGTGAAAGTGTACCAATGGAGAGAGGTTTGAGGCAGGGCTGTCCTATGTCACAGCTGCTCTTTGCGTGTGTGCAGAATCCTTTTTATGAGTCTGTTGAGAGGGTGATGAACAATCAGGAGATGGAAGGGGGGTGCAAAGGGGGCATCGTTGGGTATGTGGATGATACTACTGTTTCGCTAAGGGGTAAGGAGGAGTTAAGGAGGGTGGGTAGAGTGATTCAGATGTTTGGTATGAATACCAGAATGAGAGTTAATACGGTGAAATCAAGGTTACTAGAGGTCGGTAATTGGATAGGGGGGGCCTTGGGGATGGGGTTAGGATGGACAGTGGTTGACAGAATCAAGGTATGTGGGATATGGTATTTGGCGGAAGAGCAGGCATGCAGAAGGGTAAATTCGGAGTCTGTCACGGGTAAGGTTTTAAGTAGACTAGGAGGTTTAAGTGCGAGGGACTTAGCTTTACATCAGAGGGTAGTGGTGGTAAATTCACTTGTCTATAGCAAGGTATGGGGGGTGGCAGAGGTTTTTCCCTTAGAGGTACGAGATATTGTGGAAATGCAAAGGAGGGTGCTGAAGTTTGTGTGGGGATTTGGGAGGGCATGGGGGATATAAAGGTAAACACATGAACTTTTTTATTTTTCGTTCGATTTCTTTCATTTTTTTTTTGTACGTAAAGAAGCACCTTTCAATAGTAATGTGACCAAGTTTCAATAAGATAGCTCAAAAAACAACTGATAAAAAAATTATTTACTAATAATCATACATATTGCAAGGTACCGTCGAAGTGGGACTTGGAGAAGTTGTTTTGGCATTATCTACGCATAAAACAATGCTAAACTGTATCTCTAGTGGTTAGATTTTCTGTAATTTATCCTTTCTTCATTCTTAAAAAAAATAAATTTTGTATGTTTTTTGACTTTCAGCCAAATATCTGACTTTTGCCCTCACATAAATCAAAAACAAATTATGATATCTCAAAAAGCGATCCACTGGCTTGTAAAACAATCTTTCCTTTATGTTCTCTGTGAATTTCATTACATTCCTGCTATTATTAACGAAGTTACATGCTCATATATGTGAATAACTTACTTCCGAGATAATCCGCGAAACAGCCGGACCACCTTTTTTTTTTTTTTTTTCGAGAAAATAACATTTTTCTCAGTCTTATACTGCATTACGAGTGTATATCATAGTTAACCATGTTCGTTTTCTCTAATATAAGGACCCTGGAGGTGAGAGAAAGAGAATGGAAGCCCCTCTCTGAGAATGGGAATCTATTATTCCCGATGGAGCGCTCTGGGAATATGCCATATATTATTCATTCTGGAGTATTTACCATACTTCTTTGTTATTTATATTGTTTATTATGTCATATTAGATCAATTGTGATAGATAAATAAGCCGTAGAAGCTATAATAGCGTTATATTGAGCCATATTCCCCGGCCACCCCGAGACTGGAATTTTCCATGACGTCAGCAAAATGGTGTCGGGAGGTTCCTGGTTGGTTGGAACTCTACGTATAAGTCCCGCCCACTGTATTATGATACCAAATCGTCAATTATTATCTTAGAAAGAATAATACAGTAAATACACGAAAAAAAAACGGAAAAAAAAAAAAAATTGACGACAGGTGAGCACACCTGCCGCGGGTGGTGACGTCACCCTAGGTGTATTTAAATGACCATAATTCCTTGTAGGAATGTCGTAGAACAATGATTCTGGTACCATTGTGTTGCCAGAGAGTTAAGCTATTTTTCTATAAGATTAACTCAGTTTGTGAATTTTTTCGGAAAAAATTTTTCGTTCGCGCTGAGTGAGTCTAATTCCCCCTTAATTAATTAATTAAGGGGCCATTGCAGCATCGAGCCAGGCAATAGACGAAAAAATCGAAAAAAATAAAAAAATGAGTTAATCTTACAGAAAAATAGCTCAACAATCTGGCAACATTTTGGTGTATGTCTCGTCTCTGTACGATAATTAGGTAAAAAGTTATCGTAATTATAGTAACTGGGGTAATTACGTCATTATCGTGACTCACGCATACCTGTAGTTCGTTTATTGTAATTTTCTTGTCATTTTTAGTTTTTTTCCGTAATTTTTTCTTATGTTTTTGTGAAAAATGCTTCAAATTACTCATTGGTAACTCTCATGGTGGCTGTAGCAAGGAGCTCTGCTCTCCACACCAACCTCAGTGCCGACCAAGGGTCAGGTAGAAGAAGATTTATGCTCCTTTGATTGACCGCGCGGCTCCCTTGGGACGTGTATTTTCGCCGTCAATTCTATACAGTTTTGCACCAAAATGCCGCGTAAGAAGACTATTCACTCATTGAACATGAAGAGGACTGTGATGTTGAGGATGCAAAGACTGCGAATGAAGAAACAGCTAAAACAAGCAGCGGCAAAGGCAGCAACACGTGACACCACGACACCATTACTACCCTCTGTCTCCTCAGAAAATGAAGAATTAGTTTCAACTGGTGAACTAATGAATATTTCTCCAGTCAAGGCATGTGCTAAGAAAACCAAGGGAAAAAGGAAGAGTGTGGCCAGGAAGTCCAGGGCCACTCCAGATGTGGCCACCACGTCCGGGGCCACTCCAGATGTGGCCACCACGTCCGGGGCCACTCCAGATGTGGCCACCACGTCCGGGGCCACTCCAGATGTGGCCACCACGTCCGGGGCCACTCCAGATGTGGCCACCACGTCCGGGGCCACACCAAATGTGGCCACTTCAAGCCGCAAACCTACAACATCGAGGAAGCGGAAACGAAGTGACGTATCTGTGGCCACCACCATCACCACTGTGGCCACATTGATCAACCCTACGCCTATATATACATCTGTCGTCACCACACCCACAGTTACATATGTGACGACCTCACCATGTATGAGTGTAACCCCTGTGGCCACCCCACATGTGGCCACTGCAGATGTGGCCACCCCACACGTGGCCACTGCAGATGTGGCTGCCCCACATGTGGCCACTGCAGATGTGGCCACCCCACATGTGGCTACCCCAGTTGTGCCTAGCTCAGCTGTCGCCAGCACGTCGACAGCTGCTGACGCGAGTGCCAGTGACAGTGTTTGTGTATCAAGTGCCAAACGACGAGTGTCAATGTATGATAAGATAACACCAGTTGTTGTTAAGAAGAAAATGATAAGTATGGAAGATGATAGGTTTGATGAACTTATGTCATTTGTTCGCTGTTCCGAGTGTTTATCGAATAAGGTGGAAGTTACATATCATAAGCATCACTTAGAAACTGTTGTTGCTATGTCGTGTACCGAGTGTAAGGCTGTTTTAGTGAAAAAGCCACGTGGTGTTTGTAAGCAGCTGAATGTTTTGACAGGTCGAATGGTGTATGCTGAAATGGTGACTGGTGGAGGTTACAAATCATTTATTCGTAGAAATGCCTTGTGTAACCTACCTGTTATAACTCACGAAACATTTAGCAGGTACACAAGCATGATTACCAGGGTATCCATTCAGTCATGCAACAGAATTCTAGCAGAAACAAGGGCAATCGTGCGTAAGGAATATGCCAAACAAGACACTTTGCCAGACGCACGTGGAGTTGTTGATATTGATGTGACGTATGATGGCACCTGGCATACTAGGGGCCATCATTCTAATTTTGGCATTGGTGTGGCTATTGATGCCGTGACAAAGCTTGTAGTTGACTATCAAGTGTTGTGTAAATACTGTTTCTTGTGTGCCAATATGGAAAGTCGTTTGAAAAAGAAGAAAATTACTGTGGAAATGTATGAAAATTTTAAAGAAAAACATGAAAGGAAATGCAACAAAAACTATTCCGGCTCCTCAGGAAAAATGGAGGTAGAAGCTGCACTCATCATTTGGCAAAGATCACTGAAGCAGAAGTTGAGGTACAAGACCATAGTGTCTGATGGTGATAGTGCAACCTACAAAGGAATTACTGAACTCAATGATGGTGCTGGTCCATACCAAGGTTTACAAGTTACAAAAGAAGAGTGCATCAACCATTATGCAAAGCGGCTGAAAAATAGGTTGACAAGCTTGGTAAAATTGCACTACACTGAAAAACAACTTAGAGCCGGAAAAAAGAGAAAGGAGTATCATGTGAAGGGGAAAGGAATGTTGACAGATTTCATGATTGACAAGCTTGCTCAGTATTTTCAGAAGAACCTAAGGGACAGTCGTGGAACTGATGTTGAAACTATGAGGAATGGAATACTTGCAAGCTTCTTTCACTGTTCCTCTACTGACGACAACCCAGAGCATCACCTTTGTCCACCTGGTTCTGCTTCATGGTGCTTTTACCAGAGGGCACTGGCAGACAACCTACCACCACCATCCCACTCAACCATGAAAGTGAAGTTTCACCTACAACCCGACGACTTCAACAAGGTGCATGAAATCTACAAGGACCTCACCCGAGATGACATGATGGAACGATGCATACAGGGACGAACACAAAACCCAAACGAAAGCCTTCACCAAAGAATATGGTCGTATTGCAACAAAGCCCTGTATAGAAATAAGTGGCAAGTTGATTTCGCTGTCAGCCACGCCATAGCCGAGTACAATGTAGGATACGAAAGAAGTTGTTTGGACATACAACTTGGATATGGGCGTTCCTTATTGAACCAAAAACGCCTAAAGGATATGGACAGAATAATGCAGAGACTCAAAGCTCCAAGAAGCAAGAAGAGGAAGGCGGTGGTGGACACCTCCTATGAGGCTGGAGGCCATTAGATGATCCATGTCCATGCCTACTCTTCGTCAAAGGTAAATAATTCATGTGAATTTGTTGTTTAATTGTATGTGTATGTTTATCATTATTGTATATATGTATATTTACACATCTTTTGTACATAATCATTGGCAATATGATGTTTAGTGTGTATTTCCTTCTTTCCAGTTTGATTGTGTATGGACCTTCATGATTGGCCAATCTGCCAAGGACTTCAGGATGGAGGGATCTGCATGGAACTTCAGAAATATGTTATATATGCTCACTTCTACTCCTAATAAACATAAGAAGGCACATGGAATATTTTTACCCACCATAAGCTAAGCCTCAATGTATTATTCCATTTTTCTGAAAAGTCCATTTTCTGCAATTATATTGATTTCCTCCCTTTATTATTGAACCGATCTTTATCAATTTTACAGGATTTATTCACGGAACATTGTTCTATAACATTACATGTACCTTTTGATAAAAATCCTTACCATTTTTGTATACCATGGGTGTAAAATGCAAAAATTGTCCCAAAACATGTCTAGGCATCTTCACTATTTTTTTTGGGTACTATAAAAGATTATATTGCATGATTGCTGTTTGACATTTTGTCTGTTTGGCATTAATTAACTCACACTAAGACACAAACCGGTCTTAACTCACACTAAGACACTAGCTGGTCTTAACTCACACTAAGACACTAGCTGGTCTTAAATCACACTAAGACACTAGCTAGTATTAACTCACACTAAGACACTAGCTGGTCTTAACTCACATTAAGACACTAGCTGGTCTTAACTCACACTTAGACACTAGCTGGTCTTAACTCACACTAAGACACCAACTGGTCTTAACCCACACTAAGACACCAGCTGGTCTTATCTCACATTAAGACAATAGCTGGTCTTAACTCACATTAAGACACTAGCTGGTCTTAACTCACTCTAAAACTATAGATGGTGTTAACTCACACTAAGACACCAGCTGCTCTTACCTCACACTAACACATTAGCTGGTGTCAACTCACACTAAGACACTAGCTGGTCTTTACTCACACTAAGACACTAGCTGGTCTTAACTCACACTAAGACAAGAGCTGGTCTTAACCCACACTAAGACACTAGCTGGTCTGAACTCAAACTAAGACACTAGCTGGTCTTAACTCACACTAAGATAATAGCTGGTCTTAACTCACACTAAGACAATAGCTGGTCTTAACTCAAACTAAGACACTAGCTGGTCTTAGCTCACACTAAGACACTAGCTGGTCTTAACTCATACTAAGACACTAGCTGGTCTTAACTCACGCTAAGACACTAGCTGGTCTTAACTCACACCAAGACACTAGCTGGTCTTAACTCACACTAAGACATTAGCTGGTCTTAACTCACACTAAGACACTAGCTGGTCTTAACTCACACCAAGACACTAGCTGGTCTTAACTCACACTAAGACATTAGCTGGTCTTAACTCACACTAAGACTCAAGCTGGTCTTAACTCACACTAAGACACTAGCTGGTCTTAACTCACATTAAGACACTAGCTGATCTTTACTCACACAAAGACACTAGCTGGTCTTAACTCACAATAAGACACCAGGTGGCCTTAACTCACACTAAGACACTAGCTGGTCTTAACTCACACTAAGACACTAGCTGGTCTTAACTCACACTAAGACACTAGCTGGTCTTAACTCACACTAATACACTAGCTGGTCTTAACTCACACTAACACACTAGCTTATCTTTACTCACACAAAGACACTAGCTGGTCTTAACTCAAACTACGACACCAGTTGGCCTTAACTCACACTAAGACACTAGCTGGTCTTAACTCAAACCAAGACACTAGCTGGTCTTAGCTCACACTAAGACATTGGCTGGTCTTAACTCACACTAAGACTCTAGCCGGTCTTAACTCACACTAAAACACTAGCTGGTCATAACTCACACTTAGACACTAGCTGGTCTTAACTCACATTAAGACACTAGCTGATCTTTACTCACACAAAGACACTAGCTGGTCTTAACTCACACTAAGGCACCAGCTGGCCTTAACTCACACTAAGACACTAGCTGGTCTTAACTCATACTAAGACATTAGCTGGTCTTAACTCACACTAAGACATTAGCTGGTCTTAACTCACACTAATACACTAGCTGGTCTTAACTCACACTAAGACATTGGCTGGTCTTAACTCACACTAAGACACTAGCTGGTCTTAACTCACACTAAGACAGTAGCTGGTCTTAACTCACACTAAGACACTAGCTTATCTTTACTCACACAAAGACACTAGCTGGTCTTAACTCAAACTAAGACACCAGTTGGCCTTAACTCACACTAACACTCTAGCTGGTCTTAACTCAAACCAAGACACTAGCTGGTCTTAACTCACACTAAGACATTGGCTGGTCTTAACTCACACTAAGACTCTAGCAGGTCTTAACTCACACTAAGACACTAGCTGGTCTTAACTCACACTAAGACACTAGCTGGTCTTAACTCACACTAAGACACTAGCTTATCTTTACTCACACAAAGACACTAGCTGGTCTTAACTCACACTAAGACACTAGCTGGTTTTAACTCACACTAATACACTAGCTGGTCTTAACTCACACTAAGACACTAGCTGGTTTTAACTCACACTAATACACCAGCTGGCCTTAACTCACACTAAGACACTAGCTGGTTTTAACTCACACTAATACACTAGCTGGTCTTAATCACACTAAGACACCAGCTGGTCTTATCTCACACTAAGACACTAGTTGGTCTTAACTAAACCCAAGACACTAGCTGGTCTTAACTCACAGTAAGACACTAGCTGGTCTTAACTCACAGTAAGACACTAGCTGGTCTTAACTCACACTAAGACACTAGCTGATCTTTACTCACACAAAGACACTAGCTGGTCTTAAATCAAACTAAGACACCAGCTGGCCTTAACTCACACTAAGACACTAGCTGGTCTTATCTCACACTAAGACACTAGCTGGTCTTAACTCGCACTAAGACACTAGCTGGTCTTAACTCACACTAAGACAACAGCTGGTGTTAACTGACTCTACGACACCAGCTGGCCTTAACTCACAATAAGACACTAGCTGGTCTTAACTCACACTAAGACACTAGCTAGTCTTAACTCACACTAAGACACTAGCTGGTCTTAACTAAGACTAAGACACTAGCTGGTCTTAACTCACACAAAGGCATTAGCTGGTCTTAACTCACATTAAGACACTAGCTGGTCTTAACTCACTCTAAGACTATAGCTGGTCTTATCTCACACTAAGACACTAGCTGGTCTTAACTCACACTAAGACACTAGCTGGTCTTAACTCACACTAAGACAACAGCTGGTGTTAACTCACTCTTCGACACCAGCTGGCCTTAACTCACAATAAGACACTAGCTGGTCTTAACTCACACTAAGACACTAGGTGGTCTTAACTCACACTAAGACACTAGCTGGTCTTAACTCACACTAAGGCATTAGCTGGTCTTAACTCACATTAAGACACTAGCTGGTCTTAACTCACACTAAGGCATTAGCTGGTCTTAACTCACATTAAGACACTAGCTGGTCTTAACTCACACTAAGACACTAGCTGGTCTTATCTCACACTAAGACACTAGCTGGTCTTAACTCACACTAAGACACTAGCTGGTCTTAACTCACACTAAGACACTAGCTGGTCTTACCTCACACTAAGTCACTAGCTGATCTTAACTCACACTAAGACACAAGCTGGTCTTAAATCACACTAAGACACTAGCTGATCTTAACTCACACTAAGACACCAACTGGTCTTAACTCACACTAAGACACCAGCTGGTCTTATCTCACACTAAGACATTAGCTGGTCTTAACTCACATTAAGACACTAGCTGGTCTTAACTCACACTAAGACACTAGCTGGTCTTACCTCACACTAAGACACTAGCTGGTCTTAACTCACACTAAGACTCTAGCTGGTCTTAACTCACACTAAGACACTAGCTGGTCTTAACTCACACTAAGACACTAGCTGGTCTTAACTCACACTAAGACACTAGCTTATCTTTACTCACACAAAGACTCTAGCTGGTCTTATCTCAAACTAAGACACCAGTTGGCCTTAACTCACACTAAGACACTAGCTGGTCTTAACTCAAACCAAGACACTAGCTGGTCTTAACTCACACTAAGACATTGGCTGGTCTTAACTCACACTAAGACTCTAGCTGGTCTTAACTCACACTAAGACACTAGCTGGTCTTAACTCACACTAAGACACTAGCTGGTCTTAACTCACACTAAGACACTAGCTTATCTTTACACACACAAAGACACTAGCTGGTCTTAACTCAAACTAAGACACCAGCTGGCATTAACTCACACTAAGACATTAGCTGGTCTTAACTCACACTTAGACATTAGCTGGTCTTAACTCACACTAAGACACTAGCTGATCTTAACTCACACTAATACACTACCTAGTCTTAACTCACACTAAGACACCAGCTGGTCTTATCTCACACTAAGACACTAGTTGGTCTTAACTCAACCCAAGACACTAGCTGGTCTTAACTCACACTAAGACACTAGCTTATCTTTACTCACACAAAGACACTAGCTGGTCTTAACTCAAACTAAGACACCAGCTGGCCTTAACTCACACTAAGAAACTAGCTGACCTGTACTTAACTCTGTGAAGAAGTGTCTTGTTTGCTCCCGTGGACTGAACCAAGATGCCCTCCATCGAGCAACTTTACCAGCAACTTAAGGAAGAATTGAAGGCAGCGAAGATGGAGATACGGCGATTGACCGAGGAAAACAAGAGGATTCGTAGTAGTCCTCCTGTTTCGAGTCCTCAGGTCAAGAAGGGATCGTGGTCAGTGGCTGGACAGCAGGGGACGACGAAGTTGACGATCAAGAAGACGAATGGAAAGCCAGAAACGATGAAGAAGAAAGAGACTGCTGTGGAAACTCCCGTGGAAACCTCTAACGCATTCTCGGTGCTACCCGACGAATGTGAGTCTACTACTGGGATCGTCACGACGAACGACAAGGAAGGTAAGAATATTGTTGTTGTTGGGGATAGCCAGGTTAGATACATGGATAGGGCATTCTGCTTGAAGGACAGGAGTAGGAGACAAAGGGTATGCTTTCCTGGGGCTGGGATGGAGGACATTGTTAGCCGGCTTGACAACATCATGAACGGTAATGGGATCAATCCTATTATTTGCCTCAGTGCTGGAGGCAATGATGTAGGCAAGCGTAGAAGTGAGGATTTAGTTAGAAAGTTCAGGACAGCTATAGACATCATTAGGAAGAAGGGGGGGGCGCCCTGTTATATGTGGCATTTTGCCAAGAAGAGGTGTTGGTAATGAATGGTTGTCCAGAGCAATTGGTATTAATTGTTGGCTGGATAAACACTGTAAGGATAATGCAGTACCATTCATTGACAACTGGGACAACTTCTATGGCCGAAATGACATGTATGCCAGGGATGGGGTTCACTTATCCAGGGCAGGTGTGGGTTTTCTTGCTAACTCAGTTGAGGGGGTTGTTAGGACTTTAAACTAGGATTAGTTAGAGGTATGGGTTTAGAAATGATTAATAATGAGTATGGATATATTGACTTATGCTCTAATATTAAGAATCTTAATAGTAACTGTCATGGAGTAACTCTGGGTAATGATAATTTCAGAAATTGTGTAAAAACAAAGATGAATAGGAAAAATGTGCAGAAGAAAAAACATATGATGGTATTTTATGCTAACAGTCGAAGTGCAAGAAATAAAATTAATGAACTACGTTTGGTAGCATGTGCTGGGAACTTTGATATCATTGCATTAACTGAAACGTGGTATGATTTAAAGAGTCGGGATATGACTGCTGAGTGTAATATTCAGGGATTTAAGTTATTCAATGTGGATAGATGTAATGGGAAGGGGGGAGGAGTTGCATTGTATGTTCGAGAAAATATTAATTGTTGCATAAAAAAAGGTATAAAAATAGATGGAGCAGTAACAGAGTCTGTTTGGTTAGAGTTCGTGGAGGGTCAAGAAAAACTAATTCTAGGTGTAATATACCGACCTCCAGGCTTGGATCACGATAGAGGGAGACTTTTTTGGGACGAAATTGTTAGGGCTTCTGGATACAGTAACGTAGTCATAGTAGGGGACTTTAACTTTAGCCAAATTGACTGGAATTCTTTGACAGGTAATCTAGAGTCCAGTGACTTCATGGAAACAGTTCAGGACTGTTTTCTGAAACAGAGTGTAACTGAACCTACCAGGGGTGATAATTTGCTAGACCTAGTCTTGTCAAATAAGGAAACACTAGTGAATAATCTGGAGATCACTGAAGAGCTTGGCGCAAGTGATCACAAATCCATCACCTTTAGCATTAATTGGGAATGCAAGAATAATGATAATACAGTAAAAATCCCCGATTTTCGTTCTGCCGATTATAATGGACTTAGGGAACATCTGTCTAATCTTGATTGGGGTTATCTAGCTAATGATTTTATTGACGATAATCATACTTATGAATATGAAGGGATCTGCTTTTATGATTGTTTTCTTAATAATGTACACAGTGCCCATAGTATATACATTCCCCAGAGAGAAATTAGGTCTAATAATAACGATCCCAAATGGGTTAACAGGAGGTTAAAGCATCTATTAGGGGAGAAAAGGGGAATTTATAGGCGCATCAGAAGAGGAGAGGTTAACCTTACTGACCAATATGTTCAGCTTAAAAGAGAAGTAAAAAAGGCGATTAGAAAGGCTAAACGTGACTATGAAATTAGAGTCGCTAATGAATCAAAGACTAATCCAAAGGGGTTCTTTCAAGTGTATAGGACGATGGTGAAGGAAAAAGTAGGACCTCTGAAATCTGGGAATGGACAGCTGACGGATAATGAACTGGAAATGTTTTCCTTATTTAATGACTATTTTTTGTCAGTTTTTACACAGGAAGATGTAAATGAGATTCCAATAATTAACAATTATTTAGTTCCTGATGAATTTAAGTTAACTAATATTACTGTCACGAGGGACATGGTTATTAAACAGATAGACAAACTGAAACAAAATAAGTCCCCGGGACCCGATGAGTTGTTTTCAAGGGTACGTAAGGAATGCAAGATGGAGCTTAGTCAGCCATTAACGAGTGTATTCAATGCGTCCATCCTTACCAGTGTTGTGCCAGAGATGTGGAAGATGGCTAATGTGGTTCCTATATTCAAATCAGGGGATAAGTCCGCTCCTTCAAATTACCGTCCAAAAAGCCTGACATCTATAGTGGGCAAGTTATTGGAATCAATTATAGCTGACATTATCAGAAGTCACCTTGAAGAGCATAACTTGATAAATGAATCTCAGCATGGATTCACGAGAGGTCGTTCCTGCCTGACAAACTTACTGACGTTCTTCAATAGAACATTTGAGGCAGTTGACAGTGATAAGGAATATGATATTGTTTATTTGGATTTTAGTAAAGCCTTCGACAGAGTACCTCACAAGAGACTCTTAAGAAAAGTGGCAGCTCATGGTATAGGAGGTAAAGTTCTAGCATGGATTGAGGCATGGCTTACCAATAGAAAGCAGAGAGTTACCATTAATGGAATGAAATCTGAATGGGGATTAGTCACTAGTGGCGTTCCACAAGGATCAGTTTTAGGCCCTCTCTTGTTCATAATTTACATTAATGACCTTGATGAAGGGATTACTAGTGACATGAGTAAGTTTGCTGATGATACAAAGATAGGCCGTATAATTCACTCTGAGGAGGATATCAATGAACTCCAGGACGATTTGAACAAATTAATGTCTTGGTCTGAGAAATGGCAGATGAAGTTTAATGTGGATAAGTGTAAGGTACTTGCCCTTGGTAATGAAAATAACCCTCGAAGCTATAATCTAGGTGAATAGATGAATGGTTCAGAGAACCGACATGTTGATAAATTAGACACATGTGCAACTCTTGGGTATCTTTATTGAGGAAACGTTTCGCCACACAGTGGCTTCATCAGTCCATACATAGGAGAAACTTGAAGAACAGGAGGAGAATGAGGTAATCAGTCCCTCAGCCTTGAGTCGATGTGTTCAGTCCATCAATCTTGAGTAGAATACGGCAGATGAGCGGAGAAGCAGCTTATAAACCGTTTGGCAGGAGAGGTGTAGCAGTCATAGGTAGTGTCACATTAGTTCAATGTGGAAGTAGGTTGTGCCCAAGAATTAGGCAAGCGAAGAAATCCTAAGTATTAAGATCCCAAGAAGTTGCAGTGTCTGACAGAAGTCCAAAAGTTATTTTACAGCTCTATACATCACTAGTGAGGCCTCATTTAGATTATGCTGCTCAGTTTTGGTCCCCTTACTACAGGATGGACATAGACTCATTAGAGAACATACAGAGAAGAATGACTAAAATGATTTACTGTGTAAGGAACCTCCCGTATGAAGATAGACTTGTAATAAAGTTGGTAGAATTACCGACAATATGTAAAGTAAAAGGACACAAGTGCAACTAATGTGACATTTATTGTGGCAACGTTTCGCTCTCCAGGAGCTTTATCAAGCCATTACAAACAATACATGGACACAGAGGGTATATAAAGGCTCAGAGTGAGGTGAATACTAGTGAGGTACCACTAGTGAACATCGAAATGGTACCTCACTAGTATTCACCTCACTCTGAGCCTTTATATACCCTCTGTGTCCATGTATTGTTTGTAATGGCTTGATAAAGCTCCTGGAGAGCGAAACGTTGCCACAATAAATGTCACATTAGTTGCACTTGTGTCCTTTTACTTTACAAGATAGACTTAAAGCCTTAAATCTCCACTCTCTGGAGAGGCGTAGAATGAGGGGAGATATCATTGAAGTGTATAAGTGATGACGGGCATAAACAAGGGAGACATTAATAAAGTACTGAGGGTGTCGAACCAGGTAAGAACCAGGAATAATGGATTTAAGTTGGATAAATTTAGATTTAGAAAGGACATAGGTAAGTACTGGTTTTCTAACAGAATTGTAGATGCGTGGAACAGTCTTCCCAGTGGGGTGATAGAGGCTAGGACCTTGAGTAGCTTTAAGAAGAGACTGGACAAATATATGAGTGGGAGGGGCTGGGTTTGATTGGTGTTGGGGGGGTGCGGGAGTTGTTTCTTGAGTAGCTTTAGGTAGATGTCGTTTTGATAAGGACCTGCCTCGTATGGGCCAGTAGGCCTTCTGCAGTGTTCCTACATTCTTATGTTCTTATGTTCTTATGAGTGGGAGGGGCTGGGTTTGATTGGTGTTGGGGGGTGCGGGAGTTGTTTCTTGAGTAGCTTTAGGTAGATGTCGTTTTGATAAGGATCTGCCTCGTATGGGCCAGTAGGCCTTCTGCAGTGTTCCTACATTCTTATGTTCTTATGTTCTTAACTCACACTAATACACTAGCTGGTCTTAACTCTCACTAAGACACCAGCTGGTCTTATCTCACACTAAGACACTAGTTGGTCTTAACTCAACCCAAGACACTAGCTGGTCTTAACTCACACTAAGACACTAGCTGGTCTTAACTCACACTAAGACACTAGCTGGTCTTAACTCACACTAAGACACTAGCTGATCTTTACTCACACAAAGACACTAGCTGGTCTTAAATCAAACTAAGACACCAGCTGGCCTTAACTCACACTATGACACTAGCTGGTGTTATCTCACACTAAGACACTAGCTGGTCTTAACTCACACTAAGACACTAGCTGGTCTAAACTCACACTAAGACAACAGCTGGTGTTAACTCACTCTACGACACCAGCTGGCCTTAACTCACAATAAGACACTAGCTGGTCTTAACTCACACTAAGACAGAAACCAGTCTTAACTCACATAAGAACATAAGAAAGGAGGAACACTGCAGCAGGCCTGTTGGCCCATACTAGGCAGGTCCTTTACAGTTCATCCTACTAACAAACATTTGACCAACCCAATTTTCAATGCTACCCAAGAAATAAGCTCTGATGTGCAAGTCCCACTCAAATCCAACCCCTCCCACTCATGTACTTATCCAACCTAAATTTGAAACTACCCAAAGTCCTAGCCTCAATAACCCAACTAGGTAGACGGTTCCACTCATCAACTACCCTATTTCCAAACCAATATTTTCCTATGTCCTTTCTAAATCTAAACTTACCTAATTTAAATCCATTACTGCGGGTTCTCTCTTGGAGAGATATCCTCAAGACCTTGTTAATATCCCCTTTATTAATACCTATCTTCCACTTATACACTTCGATCAGGTCTCCCCTCATTCTTCGTCTAACAAGTGAATGTAACTTAAGAGTCTTCAATCTTTCTTCATAAGGAAGATTTCTAATGCTATGTATTAATTTAGTCATCCTACGCTGAATGTTTTCTAACGAATTTATGTCCATTCTGTAATATGGAGACCAGAATTGAGCTGCATAATCTAGGTGAGGCCTTACTAATGATGTATAAAGCTGCAGTATGACCTCTGGACTTCTGTTGCTTACACTTCTTGATATAAATCCCAGTAATCTATTTGCCTTATTACGTACGCTTAGGCATTGCTGTTGAAGATTGAGACACTTATGCAGCATATGGGAATCTTTATTCAGGAAACGTTTCGCCACGCAGTGGCTTCATCAGTCCAATACAAAGAGGAAGGCGTAAGGAGAGGAGGAGAATGAGGTAATCAGTCCCTCAACCTGGAGTCGATGTGTTCAGTCCATCAATCTTGTAGAATGTACAGCATAGGGCCGTAGACGTGGCTTATATACTGTAGTGAGGTGACGTGAAGCAGTTGGAGGCGGGGTCATAGTGGTACCATCCACTAGTCGAAGTAGGTCTTCGTCCAAAGGTTGAACAAGTGTTGAAGAATTCTTTGTAACAAGATCCCATGATGCTACTGTGTCTGACAGTTGTGATGAATGGTTTGAAAAACCGACATGTTGAAGATTGAGACACTTATGCAGCATATGGGAATCTTTATTCAGGAAACGTTTCGCCACGCAGTGGCTTCATCAGTCCAATACAAAGAGGAAGGCGTAATGAGAGGAGGAGAATGAGGTAATCAGTCCCTCAACCTGGAGTCGATGTGTTCGGTCCATCAATCTTGTAGAATGTACAGCATAGGGCCGTAGACGTGGCTTATATACTGTAGTGAGGTGACGTGAAGCAGTTGGAGGCGGGGTCATAGTGGTACCATCCACTAGTCGAAGTAGGTCTTCGTCCAAAGGTTGAACAAGTGTTGAAGAATTCTTTGTAACAAGATCCCATGATGTTAGGTGAGACACATATGCAACAGTTAGACAACTTTATTCCGAAACGTTTCGCCTACACAGTAGGCTTCTTCAGTCGAATACAGAAAGTAGGCAGGAACAGTAGAGATGTGAAGACGATGTAATCAGTCCATCACCCTTAAAGTCGTAGAATTTGAGGTTGTCAGTCCCTCGGCCTGGAGAAGTTCAGTTCCATAGTCAGGAACTATCTGAAGATCAAGCGACAGTGCGGAGACTTAAATACTGTCGGAAGGAGAGGTGCAGGGTAGTAGTAGTAGTAGTAGTAGTAGTAGTAGTAGTAGTGAGAGGCAACTGAGAGGTCATGTCCCTCTCAGATCCAACCCTTCTCACTTGAAAAGCTTGTCCAAGGTGTTTTCTGTACCAAGATGCCACGTGTTGCAGTGTCTGACAAGATGAACATAAAAATGGTATACAATACCGACAGGTTGTTAGGTAAGACACATATGCAACAGTTAGACAACTTTATTCCGAAACGTTTCGCCTACACAGTAGGCTTCTTCAGTCGAATACAGAAAGTAGGCAGGAACAGTAGAGATGTGAAGACGATGTAATCAGTCCATCACCCTTAAAGTCGTAGAATTTGAGGTTGTCAGTCCCTCGGCCTGGAGAAGTTCAGTTCCATAGTCAGGAACTATCTGAAGATCAAGCGACAGTGCGGAGACTTAAATACTGTCGGAAGGAGAGGTGCAGGGTAGTAGTAGTAGTAGTAGTAGTAGTAGTAGTAGTAGTAGTAGTAGTGAGAGGCAACTGAGAGGTCATGTCCCTCTCAGATCCAACCCTTCTCACTTGAAAAGCTTGTCCAAGGTGTTTTCTGTACCAAGATGCCACGTGTTGCAGTGTCTGACAAGATGAACATAAAAATGGTATACAATACCGACAGGTTGTTAGGTAAGACACATATGCAACAGTTAGACAACTTTATTCCGAAACGTTTCGCCTACACAGTAGGCTTCTTCAGTCGAATACAGAAAGTAGGCAGGAACAGTAGAGATGTGAAGACGATGTAATCAGTCCATCACCCTTAAAGTCGTAGAATTTGAGGTTGTCAGTCCCTCGGCCTGGAGAAGTTCAGTTCCATAGTCAGGAACTATCTGAAGATCAAGCGACAGTGCGGAGACTTAAATACTGTCGGAAGGAGAGGTGCAGGGTAGTAGTAGTAGTAGTAGTAGTAGTAGTAGTAGTAGTAGTGAGAGGGCAACTGAGAGGTCATGTCCCTCTCAGATCCAACCCTTCTCACTTGAAAAGCTTGTCCAAGGTGTTTTCTGTACCAAGATGCCACGTGTTGCAGTGTCTGACAAGATGAACATAAAAATGGTATACAATACCGACAGGTTGTTAGGTAAGACACATATGCAACAGTTAGACAACTTTATTCCGAAACGTTTCGCCTACACAGTAGGCTTCTTCAGTCGAATACAGAAAGTAGGCAGGAACAGTAGAGATGTGAAGACGATGTAATCAGTCCATCACCCTTAAAGTCGTAGAATTTGAGGTTGTCAGTCCCTCGGCCTGGAGAAGTTCAGTTCCATAGTCAGGAACTATCTGAAGATCAAGCGACAGTGCGGAGACTTAAATACTGTCGGAAGGAGAGGTGCAGGGTAGTAGTAGTAGTAGTAGTAGTAGTAGTAGTAGTAGTAGTGAGAGGCAACTGAGAGGTCATGTCCCTCTCAGATCCAACCCTTCTCACTTGAAAAGCTTGTCCAAGGTGTTTTCTGTACCAAGATGCCACGTGTTGCAGTGTCTGACAAGATGAACATAAAAATGGTATACAATACCGACAGGTTGTTAGGTAAGACACATATGCAACAGTTAGACAACTTTATTCCGAAACGTTTCGCCTACACAGTAGGCTTCTTCAGTCGAATACAGAAAGTAGGCAGGAACAGTAGAGATGTGAAGACGATGTAATCAGTCCATCACCCTTAAAGTCGTAGAATTTGAGGTTGTCAGTCCCTCGGCCTGGAGAAGTTCAGTTCCATAGTCAGGAACTATCTGAAGATCAAGCGACAGTGCGGAGACTTAAATACTGTCGGAAGGAGAGGTGCAGGGTAGTAGTAGTAGTAGTAGTAGTAGTAGTAGTAGTAGTAGTAGTGAGAGGCAACTGAGAGGTCATGTCCCTCTCAGATCCAACCCTTCTCACTTGAAAAGCTTGTCCAAGGTGTTTTCTGTACCAAGATGCCACGTGTTGCAGTGTCTGACAAGATGAACATAAAAATGGTATACAATACCGACAGGTTGTTAGGTAAGACACATATGCAACAGTTAGACAACTTTATTCCGAAACGTTTCGCCTACACAGTAGGCTTCTTCAGTCGAATACAGAAAGTAGGCAGGAACAGTAGAGATGTGAAGACGATGTAATCAGTCCATCACCCTTAAAGTCGTAGAATTTGAGGTTGTCAGTCCCTCGGCCTGGAGAAGTTCAGTTCCATAGTCAGGAACTATCTGAAGATCAAGCGACAGTGCGGAGACTTAAATACTGTCGGAAGGAGAGGTGCAGGGTAGTAGTAGTAGTAGTAGTAGTAGTAGTAGTAGTAGTAGTAGTGAGAGGTCATGTCCCTCTCAGATCCAACCCTTCTCACTTGAAAAGCTTGTCCAAGGTGTTTTCTGTACCAAGATGCCACGTGTTGCAGTGTCTGACAAGATGAACATAAAAATGGTATACAATACCGACAGGTTGTTAGGTAAGACACATATGCAACAGTTAGACAACTTTATTCCGAAACGTTTCGCCTACACAGTAGGCTTCTTCAGTCGAATACAGAAAGTAGGCAGGAACAGTAGAGATGTGAAGACGATGTAATCAGTCCATCACCCTTAAAGTCGTAGAATTTGAGGTTGTCAGTCCCTCGGCCTGGAGAAGTTCAGTTCCATAGTCAGGAACTATCTGAAGATCAAGCGACAGTGCGGAGACTTAAATACTGTCGGAAGGAGAGGTGCAGGGTAGTAGTAGTAGTAGTAGTAGTAGTAGTAGTAGTAGTGAGAGGCAACTGAGAGGTCATGTCCCTCTCAGATCCAACCCTTCTCACTTGAAAAGCTTGTCCAAGGTGTTTTCTGTACCAAGATGCCACGTGTTGCAGTGTCTGACAAGATGAACATAAAAATGGTATACAATACCGACAGGTTGTTAGGTAAGACACATATGCAACAGTTAGACAACTTTATTCCGAAACGTTTCGCCTACACAGTAGGCTTCTTCAGTCGAATACAGAAAGTAGGCAGGAACAGTAGAGATGTGAAGACGATGTAATCAGTCCATCACCCTTAAAGTCGTAGAATTTGAGGTTGTCAGTCCCTCGGCCTGGAGAAGTTCAGTTCCATAGTCAGGAACTATCTGAAGATCAAGCGACAGTGCGGAGACTTAAATACTGTCGGAAGGAGAGGTGCAGGGTAGTAGTAGTAGTAGTAGTAGTAGTAGTAGTAGTAGTAGTAGTGAGAGGCAACTGAGAGGTCATGTCCCTCTCAGATCCAACCCTTCTCACTTGAAAAGCTTGTCCAAGGTGTTTTCTGTACCAAGATGCCACGTGTTGCAGTGTCTGACAAGATGAACATAAAAATGGTATACAATACCGACAGGTTGTTAGGTAAGACACATATGCAACAGTTAGACAACTTTATTCCGAAACGTTTCGCCTACACAGTAGGCTTCTTCAGTCGAATACAGAAAGTAGGCAGGAACAGTAGAGATGTGAAGACGATGTAATCAGTCCATCACCCTTAAAGTCGTAGAATTTGAGGTTGTCAGTCCCTCGGCCTGGAGAAGTTCAGTTCCATAGTCAGGAACTATCTGAAGATCAAGCGACAGTGCGGAGACTTAAATACTGTCGGAAGGAGAGGTGCAGGGTAGTAGTAGTAGTAGTAGTAGTAGTAGTAGTGAGAGGCAACTGAGAGGTCATGTCCCTCTCAGATCCAACCCTTCTCACTTGAAAAGCTTGTCCAAGGTGTTTTCTGTACCAAGATGCCACGTGTTGCAGTGTCTGACAAGATGAACATAAAAATGGTATACAATACCGACAGGTTGTTAGGTAAGACACATATGCAACAGTTAGACAACTTTATTCCGAAACGTTTCGCCTACACAGT
Source organism: Cherax quadricarinatus (assembly GCF_038502225.1). Taxonomy (NCBI): domain Eukaryota; kingdom Metazoa; phylum Arthropoda; class Malacostraca; order Decapoda; family Parastacidae; genus Cherax; species Cherax quadricarinatus. Next base: position 26,074,971 of record NC_091350.1, on the reverse strand, counting down.
ACAGAAAACACCTTGGACAAGCTTTTCAAGTGAGAAGGGTTGGATCTGAGAGGGACATGACCTCTCAGTTGCCTCTCACTACTACTACTACTACTACTACTACTACTACTACTACCCTGCACCTCTCCTTCCGACAGTATTTAAGTCTCCGCACTGTCGCTTGATCTTCAGATAGTTCCTGACTATGGAACTGAACTTCTCCAGGCCGAGGGACTGACAACCTCAAATTCTACGACTTTAAGGGTGATGGACTGATTACATCGTCTTCACATCTCTACTGTTCCTGCCTACTTTCTGTATTCGACTGAAGAAGCCTACTGTGTAGGCGAAACGTTTCGGAATAAAGTTGTCTAACTGTTGCATATGTGTCTTACCTAACAACCTGTCGGTATTGTATACCATTTTTATGTTCATCTTGTCAGACACTGCAACACGTGGCATCTTGGTACAGAAAACACCTTGGACAAGCTTTTCAAGTGAGAAGGGTTGGATCTGAGAGGGACATGACCTCTCAGTTGCCTCTCACTACTACTACTACTACTACTACTACTACTACTACCACTACCCTGCACCTCTCCTTCCGACAGTATTTAAGTCTCCGCACTGTCGCTTGATCTTCAGATAGTTCCTGACTATGGAACTGAACTTCTCCAGGCCGAGGGACTGACAACCTCAAATTCTACGACTTTAAGGGTGATGGACTGATTACATCGTCTTCACATCTCTACTGTTCCTGCCTACTTTCTGTATTCGACTGAAGAAGCCTACTGTGTAGGCGAAACGTTTCGGAATAAAGTTGTCTAACTGTTGCATATGTGTCTTACCTAACAACCTGTCGGTATTGTATACCATTTTTATGTTCATCTTGTCAGACACTGCAACACGTGGCATCTTGGTACAGAAAACACCTTGGACAAGCTTTTCAAGTGAGAAGGGTTGGATCTGAGAGGGACATGACCTCTCAGTTGCCTCTCACTACTACTACTACTACTACTACTACTACTACTACTACTACTACCCTGCACCTCTCCTTCCGACAGTATTTAAGTCTCCGCACTGTCGCTTGATCTTCAGATAGTTCCTGACTATGGAACTGAACTTCTCCAGGCCGAGGGACTGACAACCTCAAATTCTACGACTTTAAGGGTGATGGACTGATTACATCGTCTTCACATCTCTACTGTTCCTGCCTACTTTCTGTATTCGACTGAAGAAGCCTACTGTGTAGGCGAAACGTTTCGGAATAAAGTTGTCTAACTGTTGCATATGTGTCTTACCTAACAACCTGTCGGTATTGTATACCATTTTTATGTTCATCTTGTCAGACACTGCAACACGTGGCATCTTGGTACAGAAAACACCTTGGACAAGCTTTTCAAGTGAGAAGGGTTGGATCTGAGAGGGACATGACCTCTCAGTTGCCTCTCACTACTACTACTACTACTACTACTACTACTACTACTACTACTACCCTGCACCTCTCCTTCCGACAGTATTTAAGTCTCCGCACTGTCGCTTGATCTTCAGATAGTTCCTGACTATGGAACTGAACTTCTCCAGGCCGAGGGACTGACAACCTCAAATTCTACGACTTTAAGGGTGATGGACTGATTACATCGTCTTCACATCTCTACTGTTCCTGCCTACTTTCTGTATTCGACTGAAGAAGCCTACTGTGTAGGCGAAACGTTTCGGAATAAAGTTGTCTAACTGTTGCATATGTGTCTTACCTAACAACCTGTCGGTATTGTATACCATTTTTATGTTCATCTTGTCAGACACTGCAACACGTGGCATCTTGGTACAGAAAACACCTTGGACAAGCTTTTCAAGTGAGAAGGGTTGGATCTGAGAGGGACATGACCTCTCAGTTGCCTCTCACTACTACTACTACTACTACTACTACTACTACTACTACTACTACCCTGCACCTCTCCTTCCGACAGTATTTAAGTCTCCGCACTGTCGCTTGATCTTCAGATAGTTCCTGACTATGGAACTGAACTTCTCCAGGCCGAGGGACTGACAACCTCAAATTCTACGACTTTAAGGGTGATGGACTGATTACATCGTCTTCACATCTCTACTGTTCCTGCCTACTTTCTGTATTCGACTGAAGAAGCCTACTGTGTAGGCGAAACGTTTCGGAATAAAGTTGTCTAACTGTTGCATATGTGTCTTACCTAACAACCTGTCGGTATTGTATACCATTTTTATGTTCATCTTGTCAGACACTGCAACACGTGGCATCTTGGTACAGAAAACACCTTGGACAAGCTTTTCCAGTGAGAAGGGTTGGATCTGAGAGGGACATGACCTCTCAGTTGCCTCTCACTACTACTACTACTACTACTACTACTACTACTACTACTACTACTACCCTGCACCTCTCCTTCCGACAGTATTTAAGTCTCCGCACTGTCGCTTGATCTTCAGATAGTTCCTGACTATGGAACTGAACTTCTCCAGGCCGAGGGACTGACAACCTCAAATTCTACGACTTTAAGGGTGATGGACTGATTACATCGTCTTCACATCTCTACTGTTCCTGCCTACTTTCTGTATTCGACTGAAGAAGCCTACTGTGTAGGCGAAACGTTTCGGAATAAAGTTGTCTAACTGTTGCATATGTGTCTTACCTAACAACACATGGGAATCTTTATTGAAGAAACGTTTCGCCACACAGTGGCTTCATCAGTCCAATACAAAGAGGAAGGCGTAAGGAGAGGAGGAGAATGAGGTAATCAGTCCCTCAACCTGGAGTCGATGTGTTCAGTCCATCAATCTTGTAGAATGTACAGCATAGGGCCGTAGACGTGGCTTATATACTGTAGTGAGGTGACGTGAAGCAGTTGGAGGCGGGGTCATAGTGGTACCATCCACTAGTCGAAGTAGGTCTTCGTCCAAAGGTTGAACAAGTGTTGAAGAATTCTTTGTAACAAGATCCCATGATGCTACTGTGTCTGACAGTTGTGATGAATGGTTTGAAAAACCGACATGTTGAAGATTGAGACACTTATGCAGCATATGGGAATCTTTATTCAGGAAACGTTTCGCCACGCAGTGGCTTCATCAGTCCAATACAAAGAGGAAGGCGTAAGGAGAGGAGGAGAATGAGGTAATCAGTCCCTCAACCTGGAGTCGATGTGTTCAGTCCATCAATCTTATAGAATGTACAGCATAGGGCCGTAGACGTGGCTTATATACTGTAGTGAGGTGACGTGAAGCAGTTGGAGGCGGGGTCATAGTGGTACCATCCACTAGTCGAAGTAGGTCTTCGTCCAAAGGTTGAACAAGTGTTGAAGAATTCTTTATAACAAGATCCCATGATGCTACTGTGTCTGACAGTTGTGATGAATGGTTTGAAAAACCGACATGTTGAAGATTGAGACACTTATGCAGCATATGGGAATCTTTATTCAGGAAACGTTTCGCCACGCAGTGGCTTCATCAGTCCAATACAAAGAGGAAGGCGTAAGGAGAGGAGGAGAATGAGGTAATCAGTCCCTCAACCTGGAATCGATGTGTTCAGTCCATCAATCTTGTAGAATGTACAGCATAGGGCCGTAGACGTGGCTTATATACTGTAGTGAGGTGACGTGAAGCAGTTGGAGGCGGGGTCATAGTGGTACCATCCACTAGTCGAAGATTCCCATATGCTGCATAAGTGTCTCAATCTTCAACATGTCGGTTTTTCAAACCATTCATCACAACTGTCAGACACAGTAGCATCATTGGATCTTGTTACAAAGAATTCTTCAACACTTGTTCAACCTTTGGACGAAGACCTACTTCGACTAGTGGATGGTACCACTATGACCCCGCCTCCAACTGCTTCACGTCACCTCACTACAGTATATAAGCCACGTCTACGGCCCTATGCTGTACATTCTACAAGATTGATGGACTGAACACATCGACTCCAGGTTGAGGGACTGATTACCTCATTCTCCTCCTCTCCTTACGCCTTCCTCTTTGTATTGGACTGATGAAGCCACTGCGTGGCGAAACGTTTCCTGAATAAAGATTCCCATATGCTGCATAAGTGTCTCAATCTTCAACATGTCGGTTTTTCAAACCATTCATCACAACTGTCAGACACAGTAGCATCATGGGATCTTGTTACAAAGAATTCTTCAACACTTGTTCAACCTTTGGACGAAGACCTACTTCGACTAGTGGATGGTACCACTATGACCCCGCCTCCAACTGCTTCACGTCACCTCACTACAGTATATAAGCCACGTCTACGGCCCTATGCTGTACATTCTACAAGATTGATTGACTGAACACATCGACTCCAGGTTGAGGGACTGATTACCTCATTCTCCTCCTCTCCTTACGCCTTCCTCTTTGTATTGGACTGATGAAGCCACTGCGTGGCGAAACGTTTCCTGAATAAAGATTCCCATATGCTGCATAAGTGTCTCAATCTTCAACATGTCGGTTTTTCAAACCATTCATCACAACTGTCAGACACAGTAGCATCATGGGATCTTGTTACAAAGAATTCTTCAACACTTGTTCAACCTTTGGACGAAGACCTACTTCGACTAGTGGATGGTACCACTATGACCCCGCCTCCAACTGCTTCACGTCACCTCACTACAGTATATAAGCCACGTCTACGGCCCTATGCTGTACATTCTACAAGATTGATGGACTGAACACATCGACTCCAGGTTGAGGGACTGATTACCTCATTCTCCTCCTCTCCTTACGCCTTCCTCTTTGTATTGGACTGATGAAGCCACTGCGTGTCGAAACGTTTCCTGAATAAAGATTCCCATATGCTGCATAAGTGTCTCAATCTTCAACATGTCGGTTTTTCAAACCATTCATCACTAGGCATTGCTGTCTTGGTTTAAGGTTGCTGCTTACCATAACCCCCAAGTCCTTTTCGCAATCTGTATCGCTAAGTTCTACATTATTTAACTTATAAGTGCTAGGGTTATGGACACTTCCGAGCTTCAGAACCTTGCATTTATCTACATTGAACTGCATCTGCCACTTTTCTGACCAAGAGTAGAGTTTGTCTAAATCCTCCTGAAGTTCCCTAACATCTACGTTTGAATCAATTATCCTACCTATCTTCGTGTCATCGGCGAATTTGCTCATATCACTAGTAATTCCTTCATCAAGATCATTGATATATATTATAAACAACAACGGGCCCAAGACTGATCCCTGTGGAACGCCACTTGTTACTGATCCCCACTCGGATTTAACCCCATTTATGGACACTCTCTGCTTCCTGTCTGTGAGCCATGATTCGATCCACGAGAGCACTCTTCCCCCAATGCCATGAGCTGCTACTTTCTTCAACAGTCTTTGGTGCAGAACTCTATCAAATGCCTTACTAAAATCTAAGTAAATAATATCAAATTCTTTATCGTGGTCAACAGCCTCAAAAGCTTTACTGAAAAAGGTTAATAAATTAGTTAGACAAGACCGGCCTCTTGTGAATCCATGCTGAGTATCATTAATCAAGCTATGCTTATCGAGAGGGCTTCTTATAATTTGAGCTATAATTGACTCTAGTAATTTGCCTACAATTGAGGTCAGGCTTATTGGGCGGTAATTTGACGGTAACGACTTGTCCCCTGTTTTAAAAATAGGAATTACATTAGCCATCTTCCACATATCAGACACTACACCTGTTTGAAGAGATAAATTAAAAATATTAGTTAATGGTTCACAGACTTCCATTTTGCATTCCTTTACAACCCTTGAAAAAACCTCATCAGGACCCGGTGACTTATTTTGCTTCAGTCTGTCTATCTGCTTCACAACCATTTCACTAGTGACTATGATGTTACATAATTTATCTTCTTCTGGCCCACTATAAAAATTAATTACCGGAACACTACTAGTGTCTTCCTGTGTAAAAACCGAGAGAAAATAATTATTTAAAATCGAGCACATTTCATTCTCTTTGTCAGTAAGATGCCCATAGTTATTTTTAAGGGGACCTATCTTATCTCTGACTTTTGTTCTATATACCTGGAAAAAACTTTTTGGGTTAGTTTTAGAATCCCTAGCAACTTTAATTTCATAGTCCCTTTTAGCTTTTCTTATCCCCTTTTTAATGTCCCTCTTAGTGTCAATATACTGATTCATAAGATGACCCTCGCCTCTTTTGATACGCCTATAAATTCCTTTCTTATGCCCTAGTAGATATTTCAGCCTATTATTCATCCATTTTGGGTCATTTCTATTTGATCTAATTTCTTTATAAGGGATAAATGTTCTTTGAGCAGCATGTATTGTGTTCAGAAAACTGTCATATTGATAGCTCTCTTCGTTACCCCAGTCAACAGATGATAAGTGTTCTCTAAGCCCATCGTAATCTGCTAAGCGAAAATCTGGGACTGTTACTGAGTTATCCCTACTATCATACTTCCATTCAATTCTAAATGTAATTGATTTGTGGTCGCTAGCACCCAGTTCTTCTGAAACTTCTAAATTATTAACAAGGGATTCATTGTTTGCCAGAACTAAGTCAAGCAGGTTATTACCCCTTGTAGGTTCTGTCACAAACTGCTTCAGAAAACAATCCTGAACTACTTCTAAGAAGTCGTATGATTCTAAATTCCCAGTCAAGAAATTCCAATCAATATGACTAAAGTTAAAGTCTCCTAGAATTACTACATTATCGTGCCTTGTGGCCCTAACAATTTCCTCCCATAGTAGTCTTCCCTGGTCCCTATCTAAATTTGGGGGACGGTATATCACACCTAAAGTTAATTTTTCATGCCCCTCTGAAAATTCTATCCAAACAGACTCTGTATGTGTTACTTCAGACTTAATACCCGTTTTAATGCAACAGTTCAAGCGATCTCGGACATACAATGCCACCCCACCCCCCTTCCCGATACTTCTATCTACTTGGAACAATTTGAAACCCTGAATGTGACATTCTGCAGGCATGTCCCGACTTTTTGAATTAAACCACGTCTCAGTAATGGCAAATACATCTATGTTACCTGCACTAGCAACTAGTCTCAAATCGTCCATCTTATTCCTAGCACTGCGACTATTTGTGTAATATATACTTAAGGACCCTCCTTTCTCTTTATCATTCCTGCTCCTTTCTGTTATTCCACTAAACCTATTACTGTCCTTGTCAATTAGTGCCACTGGCCTTCCGATATCCACCTCATTTTGCCTATTACTAGTTCTCCTAGTACTCATATTACTACCCTGAGACTTCACAGTTTTCCCGCAGAAACCCATACCACTAACTATTCCTAGTTTAAAGACCTAACAGCTCCCTCCACTGCGTTGGCCAGTGCTCCCACCCCACACCTAGACAAGTGAACCCCATCCCTGGCATACATGTCATTTCTGCCATAGAAGAGGTCCCAGTTGTCAATGAATGTTACTGCATACTCCTTACAGTATTTGTCCAGCCAGCAATTGACACCAATTGCTCTGGACAACCATTCATTTCCAACTCCTCTCCTTGGCAAAATGCCACATATGACAGGTTTCCCACCCTTCTTCCTAATTATCTCTATTGCTGACCTATACCTGCTAATCAGGTCCTCACTCCTACGTCTGCCAACATCGTTGCCTCCAGCACTGAGACAGATAATAGGATTGCTCCCATTACCTCTCATGATGTCATCCAGACAGCTAACAATATCCTTCATCCCAGCCCCAGGAAAACACACTCTCTGCCTCCTACTCCTATCCTTCAAACAGAATGCCCTATCCATGTACCTAATCTGACTATCCCCAACAACAACAATGTTTTTACCTTCCTTGGCGTCGTCCGTAGTGATGCTCCGAGTAGTTGACTCAAATTCGCCAGGTAGCATTACACCACTTGTAGAATTCGTCATGACGTTCTCGATGGTCTTCGTTGGGGTTTCTAGGGATGTCTCACTCACGTCTGCCAATGCTTCCTTGGTGCTCGTTGTGGCATTCCCAGTAGAACACTCACATTCGTCAGGTAGCACCGAGAATGAGTTGGAAGTTTCCATGGCAGTCTTCTGGTTTCTCGTTGTTTCTGCCTCTCCAACCGTTTTCTTAATCTTCAGCTTGGTTCCATGTTGCCCGACCACTGACCAAGCTCCCCTCTTAACCTGGGGATTCACAACAGGAGGATTACTACGAATCCTCTTGTTCTCCTCCGTTAATCGCCGTATCTCCAGTTTAGCAACTCTGAGTTCTTCTCTCAGCTGCTGGTAAAGCTGCTCAAGAGAGGGCATCCTGGTTCAGATTCACAGAGAGCACACAAACAGGTCTTCACAGAGCTAAGTACACGTCACCACTAAGACACTAGCTGGTCTTAACTCACACTAAGACACTAGCTGGTCTTAACTCACACTAAGACACTAGCTAGTCTTAACTCACACTAAGACACTAGCTGGTCTTAACTCACACTAAGACACTAGCTGGTCTTAACTCACACTAAGGCATTAGCTGGTCTTAACTCACATTAAGACACTAGCTGGTCTTAACTCACTCTAAGACTATAGATGGTCTTAACTCACACTAAGACACTAGCTGGTCTTACCTCACACTAAGACACTAGCTGATCTTAACTCACACTAAGACACTAGCTGGTCTTAAATCACACTAAGACACTAGCTGATCTTATCTCATACTAAGACACCAACTGGTCTTAACTCACACTAAGACACCAGCTGGTCTTATCTCACACTAAGACATTAGCTGGTCTTAACTCACATTAAGACACTAGCTGGTCTTAACTCACACTAAGACACTAGCTGGTCTTACCTCACACTAAGACACTAGCTGGTCTTAACTCACACTAAGACTCTAGCTGGTCTTAACTCACACTAAGACACTAGCTGGTCTTAACTCACACTAAGACACTAGCTTATCTTTACTCACACAAAGACTCTAGCTGGTCTTAACTCAAACAAAGACACCAGTTGGCCTTAACTCACACTAAGAAACTAGCTGGTCTTAACTCAAACCAAGACACTAGCTGGTCTTAACTCACACTAAGACATTGGCTGGTCTTAACTCACACTAAGACTCTAGCTGCTCTTAACTCACACTAAGACACTAGCTGGTTTTAACTCAAACTAAGACACTAGCTGGTCTTAACTCACACTAAGACACTAGCTTATCTTTACACACACAAAGACACTAGCTGGTCTTAACTCAAACTAAGACACCAGCTGACCTTAACTCACACTAAGACATTAGCTGGTCTTAACTCACACTTAGACATTAGCTGGTCTTAACTCACACTAAGACACTAGCTGATCTTAACTCACACTAATACACTACCTAGTCTTAACTCACACTAAGACACCAGCTGGTCTTATCTCACACTAAGACACTAGTTGGATTTAAATCAACCCAAGACACTAGCTGGTCTTAACTCACAATAAGACACTAGCTGGTCTTAACTCACACTAAGACACTAGCTGGTCTTAACTCACACTAAGACACTAGCTGATCTTTACTCACACAAAGACACTAGCTGGTCTTAAATCAAACTATGACACCAGCTGGCCTTAACTCACACTAAGACACTAGCTGGTCTTATATCACACTAAGACACTGGCTGGTCTTAACTCACACTAAAACACTAGCTGGTCTTAACTCACACTGAGACAACAGCTGGTGTTAACTCACGCTACGACACCAGCTGGCCTTAACTCACAATAAGACACTAGCTGGTCTTAACTCACACTAAGACACAAACCGGTCTTAACTCACACTAAGTCACTAGCTGGTCTTAACTCACACTAAGACACTAGCTGGTCTTAACTCACACTAAGACACTAGCTGGTCTTAACTCACACTAAGACACTAGCTGGTCTTAACTCACAATAAGACACTAGCTGGTCTTAACTCACACTAAGACATTAGCTGGTCTTAACTCACATTAAGACTCTAGCTGGTCTTAACTCACTCTAAGACTATAGCTGGTCTTAACTCACGCTAAGACACTAGCTGGTCTTACCTCACACTAAGACACTAGCTGGTCTTAACTCACACTAAGACACTAGCTGGTCTTAAATCACACGAAGACACTAGCTGGTCTTAACTCACACTAAGACACCAACTGGTCTTAACTCAGACTAAGACACCAGCTGGTCTTATCTCACACTAAGACTATAGCTGGTCTTAACTCACACTAAGACACTAGCCGGTCTTTACTCACACTAAGACACTAGCTGGTCTTAACTCACACTGAGACAACAGCTGGTGTTAACTCACGCTACGACACCAGCTGGCCTTAACTCACAATAAGACACTAGCTGGTCTTAACTCACACTAAGACACAAACCGGTCTTAACTCACACTAAGTCACTAGCTGGTCTTAACTCACACTAAGACACTAGCTGGTCTTAACTCACACTAAGACACTAGCTGGTCTTAACTCACACTAAGACACTAGCTGGTCTTAACTCACAATAAGACACTAGCTGGTCTTAACTCACACTAAGACATTAGCTGGTCTTAACTCACATTAAGACTTTAGCTGGTCTTAACTCACTCTAAGACTATAGCTGGTCTTAACTCACGCTAAGACACTAGCTGGTCTTACCTCACACTAAGACACTAGCTGGTCTTAACTCACACTAAGACACTAGCTGGTCTTAAATCACACTAAGACACTAGCTGGTCTTAACTCACACTAAGACACCAACTGGTCTTAACTCAGACTAAGACACCAGCTGGTCTTATCTCACACTAAGACTATAGCTGGTCTTAACTCACACTAAGACACTAGCTGGTGTTACCTCACACTAAGACACTGGCTGGTCTTAACTCACACTAAGACACTAGCCGGTCTTTACTCACACTAAGACACTAGCTGGTCTTAACTCACACTAAGACACCAACTGGTCTTAACTCACACTAAGATACTAGCTGGTCTTAACTCACACTAAGACATCAGCTGGTCTTAACTCACACTAAGACACTAGCTAGTCTTAACTCTCACTAAGACAATAGCTGGTCTTAACTCACACTAAGACACTTGCTGGTCTGAACTCAAATAAGACACTAGCTGGTCTTAACTCACACTAAGACAATAGCTGGTCTTAACTCAAACTAAGACACTAGCTGGTCTTAACTCACACTAAGACACTAGCTGGTCTTAACTCACACTAAGAAACTAGCTGGTCTTAACTCACACTAAGACACTAGCTTGTCTTAACTCACACTAAGACACAGGCTGGTCTTAACTCACACTAGGACACTAGCTGGTCTTAACTCACATTAAGACACTAGCTAATCTTTACTCACACAAAGACACTAGCTGGTCTTAACTCACACTAAGACACCGGCTGGCCTTAACTCACACTAAGACACTAGCTGGTCCTAACTCACACTAAGACACTAGCTGGTCTTAACTCACACTAAGACACTAGCTGGTCTTAACTCACACTAATACACTAGCTGGTCTTAACTCTCACTAAGACACCAGCTGGTCATAACTCACACTAAGACACTAGCTGGTCTTAACTCAAACCAAGACACTAGCTGGTCTTAACTCACACTAAGACATTGGCTGGTCTTATCTCACACTAAGACTCTAGCTGGTCTTAACTCACACTAAGACACTAGCTGGTCTTAACTCACACTAAGACACTAGCTCGTCTTAACTCACACTAAGACACTAGCTTATCTTTACTCACGCAAAGACACTAGCTGGTCTTAACTCAAACTAAGACACCAGCTGGCCTTAACTCACACTAAGACACTAGCTGGTCTTAACTCACACTAAGACACTAGCTGGTCTTAACTCACACTAAGACACTAGCTGGTCTTAACTCACTCTACGACACCAGCTGGCCTTAACTCACACTAAGACACTAGCTGGTTTTAACTCACACTAAGACACTAGCTGGTCTTAACTCACACTAAGACACAAACCGGTCTTAACTCACACTAAGACACTAGCTGGTCTTAACTCACACTAAGACACTAGCTGGTCTTAACTCACACTAAGACACTAGCTAGTCTTAACTCACACTAAGACACTAGCTGGTCTTAACTCACACTAAGACACTAGCTGGTCTTAAGTCACACTAAGACACCAACTGGTCTTAACTCACACTAAGACACTAGCTGGTCTTAACTCACATTAAGACACTAGCTGCTCTTTTCTCACACTAAGACACTAGCTGACCTTAACTCACACTAAGACACCAGCTGGTCTTAACTCACACTAAGACACTAGCTGGTCTTAACTCACACTAAGACACTAGCTGGTCTTAACTCACACTAAGACACTAGCTGGTCATAACTCACACTAAGGCACTAGCTGGTCTTAACTCACAATAAGACACTATCTGCTCTTTTCTCACACTAAGACACTAGCTGACCTAAACTCACACTAAGACACCAGCTGGTCTTAACTCACACCAAGACACAAGCTGGTCTTACCTCACACCAAGACACCAGCTGGTCTTAACTTACACAAAGACACCAACTGGTCTTAACTTACACCAAGACACCAGCTGGTCTTACCTTACACCAAGACACCAGCTGGTCTTACCTTTGACCAAGACACCAGCTGGTCTTACCTCATACCAAGACAACAGCTGGTTTTACGTTAGACCAAGACACCAGCTGGTCTTACCTCACACTTAGACTCAAGCTGATCTTACCTAACAATAAGACGCAAACTGATCTTACCTTACACAATGAAACAAGCTGGTCTTACCTCACTATGACACCAGCTGATCTTACATCACAATAAGACACTAGCTGGTCTTAACTCACACTAAGACACAAACCGGTCTTAACTCACACTAAGTCACTAGCTGGTCTTAACTCACACTAAGACACTAGCTGGTCTTAACTCACACTAAGACACTAGCTAGTCTTAACTCACACTAAGACACTAGCTGGTCTTAACTCACAATAAGACACTAGCTGGTCTTAACTCACACTAAGACATTAGCTGGTCTTAACTCACATTAAGACTCTAGCTGGTCTTAACTCACGCTAAGACACTAGCTGGTCTTGCCTCACACTAAGACACTAGCTGGTCTTAAATCACACTAAGACACTAGCTGGTCTTAACTCACACTAAGACACTAGCTGGTCTTAAATCACACTAAGACACTAGCTGGTCTTAACTCACACTAAGACACCAACTGGTCTTAACTCAGACTAAGACACCAGCTGGTCTTATCTCACAATAAGACACTAGCTGGTCTTAACTCACACTAAGACACTAGCTGGTCTTAACTCACACTAAGACACTAGCTGATCTTTACTCACACAAAGACACTAGCTGGTCTTAAATCAAACTAAGACACCAGCTGGCCTTAACTCACACTAAGACACTAGCTGGTCTTATATCACACTAAGACACTGGCTGGTCTTAACTCACACTAAAACACTAGCTGGTCTTAACTCACACTGAGACAACAGCTGGTGTTAACTCACGCTACGACACCAGCTGGCCTTAACTCACAATAAGACACTAGCTGGTCTTAACTCACACTAAGACACAAACCGGTCTTAACTCACACTAAGTCACTAGCTGGTCTTAACTCACACTAAGACACTAGCTGGTCTTAACTCACACTAAGACACTAGCTGGTCTTAACTCACACTAAGACACTAGCTGGTCTTAACTCACAATAAGACACTAGCTGGTCTTATCTCACACTAAGACATTAGCTGGTCTTAACTCACATTAAGACTCTAGCTGGTCTTAACTCACTCTAAGACTATAGCTGGTCTTAACTCACGCTAAGACACTAGCTGGTCTTACCTCACACTAAGACACTAGCTGGTCTTAACTCACACTAAGACACTAGCTGGTCTTAAATCACACGAAGACACTAGCTGGTCTTAACTCACACTAAGACACCAACTGGTCTTAACTCAGACTAAGACACCAGCTGGTCTTATCTCACACTAAGACTATAGCTGGTCTTAACTCACACTAAGACACTAGCTGGTGTTACCTCACACTAAGACACTGGCTGGTCTTAACTCACACTAAGACACTAGCCGGTCTTTACTCACACTAAGACACTAGCTGGTCTTAACTCACACTGAGACAACAGCTGGTGTTAACTCACGCTACGACACCAGCTGGCCTTAACTCACAATAAGACACTAGCTGGTCTTAACTCACACTAAGACACAAACCGGTCTTAACTCACACTAAGTCACTAGCTGGTCTTAACTCACACTAAGACACTAGCTGGTCTTAACTCACACTAAGACACTAGCTGGTCTTAACTCACACTAAGACACTAGCTGGTCTTAACTCACAATAAGACACTAGCTGGTCTTAACTCACACTAAGACATTAGCTGGTCTTAACTCACATTAAGACTTTAGCTGGTCTTAACTCACTCTAAGACTATAGCTGGTCTTAACTCACGCTAAGACACTAGCTGGTCTTACCTCACACTAAGACACTAGCTGGTCTTAACTCACACTAAGACACTAGCTGGTCTTAAATCACACTAAGACACTAGCTGGTCTTAACTCACACTAAGACACCAACTGGTCTTAACTCAGACTAAGACACCAGCTGGTCTTATCTCACACTAAGACTATAGCTGGTCTTAACTCACACTAAGACACTAGCTGGTGTTACCTCACACTAAGACACTGGCTGGTCTTAACTCACACTAAGACACTAGCCGGTCTTTACTCACACTAAGACACTAGCTGGTCTTAACTCACACTAAGACACCAACTGGTCTTAACTCACACTAAGATACTAGCTTGTCTTAACTCACACTAAGACATCAGCTGGTCTTAACTCACACTAAGACACTAGCTAGTCTTAACTCATACTAAGACAATAGCTGGTCTTAACTCACACTAAGACACTTGCTGGTCTGAACTCAAATAAGACACTAGCTGGTCTTAACTCACACTAAGACAATAGCTGGTCTTAACTCAAACTAAGACACTAGCTGGTCTTAACTCACACTAAGACACTAGCTGGTCTTAACTCACACTAAGAAACTAGCTGGTCTTAACTCACACTAAGACACTAGCTTGTCTTAACTCACACTAAGACACAGGCTGGTCTTAACTCACACTAGGACACTAGCTGGTCTTAACTCACATTAAGACACTAGCTAATCTTTACTCACACAAAGACACTAGCTGGTCTTAACTCACACTAAGACACCGGCTGGCCTTAACTCACACTAAGACACTAGCTGGTCCTAACTCACACTAAGACACTAGCTGGTCTTAACTCACACTAAGACACTAGCTGGTCTTAACTCACACTAATACACTAGCTGGTCTTAACTCTCACTAAGACACCAGCTGGTCATAACTCACACTAAGACACTAGCTGGTCTTAACTCAAACCAAGACACTAGCTGGTCTTAACTCACACTAAGACATTGGCTGGTCTTATCTCACACTAAGACTCTAGCTGGTCTTAACTCACACTAAGACACTAGCTGGTCTTAACTCACACTAAGACACTAGCTCGTCTTAACTCACACTAAGACACTAGCTTATCTTTACTCACGCAAAGACACTAGCTGGTCTTAACTCAAACTAAGACACCAGCTGGCCTTAACTCACACTAAGACACTAGCTGGTCTTAACTCACACTAAGACACTAGCTGGTCTTAACTCACACTAAGACACTAGCTGGTCTTAACTCACTCTACGACACCAGCTGGCCTTAACTCACACTAAGACACTAGCTGGTTTTAACTCACACTAAGACACTAGCTGGTCTTAACTCACACTAAGACACAAACCGGTCTTAACTCACACTAAGACACTAGCTGGTCTTAACTCACACTAAGACACTAGCTGGTCTTAACTCACACTAAGACACTAGCTAGTCTTAACTCACACTAAGACACTAGCTGGTCTTAACTCACACTAAGACACTAGCTGGTCTTAAGTCACACTAAGACACCAACTGGTCTTAACTCACACTAAGACACTAGCTGGTCTTAACTCACATTAAGACACTAGCTGCTCTTTTCTCACACTAAGACACTAGCTGACCTTAAGTCACACTAAGACACCAGCTGGTCTTAACTCACACTAAGACACTAGCTGGTCTTAACTCACACTAAGACACTAGCTGGTCTTAACTCACACTAAGACACTAGCTGGTCATAACTCACACTAAGGCACTAGCTGGTCTTAACTCACAATAAGACACTATCTGCTCTTTTCTCACACTAAGACACTAGCTGACCTAAACTCACACTAAGACACCAGCTGGTCTTAACTCACACCAAGACACAAGCTGGTCTTACCTCACACCAAGACACCAGCTGGTCTTAACTTACACAAAGACACCAACTGGTCTTAACTTACACCAAGACACCAGCTGGTCTTACCTTACACCAAGACACCAGCTGGTCTTACCTTTGACCAAGACACCAGCTGGTCTTACCTCATACCAAGACAACAGCTGGTTTTACGTTAGACCAAGACACCAGCTGGTCTTACCTCACACTTAGACTCAAGCTGATCTTACCTAACAATAAGACGCAAACTGATCTTACCTTACACAATGAAACAAGCTGGTCTTACCTCACTATGACACCAGCTGATCTTACATCACAATAAGACACTAGCTGGTCTTAACTCACACTAAGACACAAACCGGTCTTAACTCACACTAAGTCACTAGCTGGTCTTAACTCACACTTAGACACTAGCTGGTCTTAACTCACACTAAGACACTAGCTAGTCTTAACTCACACTAAGACACTAGCTGGTCTTAACTCACAATAAGACACTAGCTGGTCTTAACTCACACTAAGACATTAGCTGGTCTTAACTCACATTAAGACTCTAGCTGGTCTTAACTCACGCTAAGACACTAGCTGGTCTTGCCTCACACTAAGACACTAGCTGGTCTTAACTCACACTAAGACACTAGCTGGTCTTAAATCACACTAAGACACTAGCTGGTCTTAACTCACACTAAGACACCAACTGGTCTTAACTCACACTAAGACACCAGCTGGTCTTATCTCACACTAAGACAGTAGCTGTTCTTAACTCACATTAAGACACTAGCTGGTCTTAACTCACTTTAAGACTATAGCTGGTCTTAACTCACACTAAGACACTAGCTGGTCTTACCTCACACTAAGACACTGGCTGGTCTTAACTCACACTAGGACACTACCCGGTCTTTACTCACACTAAGACACTAGCTGGTCTTAACTCACACTAAGACACCAACTGGTCTTAACTCACACTAAGATACTAGGTGGTCTTAACTCACACTAAGACATTAGCTGGTCTTAACTCACATTAAGACACTAGCTAGTCTTAACTCACACTAAGACAATAGCTGGTCTTAACTCACACTAAGACACTTGCTGGTCTGAACTCAAATAAGACACTAGCTGGTCTTAACTCACATTAAGACAATAGCTGGTCTTAACTCAAACTAAGACACTAGCTGGTCTTAACTCACACTAAGACACTAGCTGGTCTTAACTCACACTAAGACACTAGCTGGTCTTAACTCACACTAAGACACTAGCTGGTCTTAACTCACACTAAGACACAGGCTGGTCTTAACTCACACTAGGACACTAGCTGGTCTTAACTCACATTAAGACACTAGCTAATCTTTACTCACACAAAGACACTAGCTGGTCTTAACTCACACTAAGACACCGGCTGGCCTTAACTCACACTAAGACACTAGCTGGTCCTAACTCACACTAAGACACTAGCTGGTCTTAACTCACACTAAGACACTAGCTGGTCTTAACTCACACTAATACACTAGCTGGTCTTAACTCACACTAAGACACCAGCTGGTCTTAACTCACACTAAGACACTAGCTGGTCTTAACTCAAACCAAGACACTAGCTGGTCTTAACTCACACTAAGACATTGGCTGGTCTTATCTCACACTAAGACTCTAGCTGGTCTTAACTCACACTAAGACACTTGCTGGTCTTAACTCACACTAAGACACTAGCTGGTCTTAACTCACACTAAGACATTAGCTTATCTTTTCTCACACAAAGACACTAGCTGGTCTTAACTCAAACTAAGACACCAGCTGGCCTTAACTCACACTAAGACACTAGCTGGTCTTAACTCACACTAAGACACTATCTGGTCTTAACTCACGCTACGACACCAGCTGGCCTTAACTCACACTTAAACACTAGCTGGTTTTAACTCACACTAAGACTCTAGCTGGTCTTAACTCATACTAAGACAGAAACCGGTCTTAACTCACACTAAGACACTAGCTGGTCTTAACTCACACTAAGACACTAGCTGGTCTTAACTCACACTAAGACACTAGCTAGTCTTAACTCACACTAAGACACTAGCTGGTCTTAACTCACACTAAGACACTAGCTGGTCTTAAGTCACACTAAGACACCAACTGGTCTTTACTCACACTAAGACAGTAGCTGGTCTTAACTCACACTAAGACACTAGCTGGTCTTAACTAACACTAAGACACTAGCTGCTCTTTTCTCACACTAAGACACTAGCTGACCTTAACTCACACTAAGACACCAGCTGGTCTTAACTCACACTAAGACACTAGCTGGTCTTAACTCACACTAAGACACTAGCTGGTCTTAACTCACACTAAGACACTAGCTGGTCATAACTCACACTAAGGCACTAGCTGGTCTTAACTCACAATAAGACAGTATCTGCTCTTTTCTCACACTAAGACACTAGGTGACCTTAACTCACACTAAAACACCAGCTGGTCTTAACTCACACCAAGACACAAGCTGGTCTTACCTCACACCAAGACACCAGCTGGTCTTAACTTACACAAAGACACCAACTGGTCTTAACTTACACCAAGACACCAGCTGGTCTTACCTTACACCAAGACACCAGCTGGTCTTACCTTAGACCAAGACACCAGCTGGTCTTACCTCATACCAAGACAACAGCTGGTTTTACGCTAGACCAAGACACCAGCTGGTCTTACCTCACACTTAGACTCAAGCTGATCTTACCTAACAATAAGACACAAACTGATCTTACCTTACACAATGAAACAAGCTGGTCTTACCTCACACTGTGACACCAGCTGGTCTTTCATCTCATTAATTCTCTACTTGGTCTTGCCTCACACTATGACACCAGCTGGTCTTACATCACATTAATCCTCCACTTGGTCTTGCCTCACACCAAAACACCAAGTGGTCTTACCTTTCACCTAAACACCAGCTGGTAGTACCTTACACGAAAACATAAGTTGGTCTTACCTTACACCAAAACACCAGCTGGTCTTACCTTGCACTTAGACACCAGCTGGTCTTATCTTAAACCATGACACTAGCTGGTCTTACCTCACACTAAGACACCAGCAGGTTTTACCTCACACTAAGATACCAACTGGTCTTACCTCACAGTGTGTTTGTCTATCTGTTTAATAACCATGTCCCTCGTGACAGTAATATTAGTTAATTTAAATTCATCAGGAACTAAATAATTGTTAATTACTAGAATCTCATTTACATCTTCCTGTGTAAAAACTGACAAAAAATAGTCATTAAATAAGGAACACATTTCCATTTCGTTATCCGTCAGCTATCGATTCCCAATTTTCAGAGGTCCCACTTTTTCCTTCACTTTCGTCCTATACATTTGAAAGAGCCCCTTTGGATTAGTCTTTGATTCACTAGCAACTCTAATTTCATAGTCACGTTTGGCCTTTCTAATCCCCTTTTTTACTTCCCTTTTAAGTTGAACATACTGGTCAGTAAGGTCAACCTCTCCTTTTCTGATGCGCCTATAAATTCCCCTTTTCTCCCCTAATAGATGCTTTAACCTACTGTTAACCCATTTGGGATCGTTATTATTAGACCTGATGTCTCTCTGGGGAATGTATATACTCTGGGCATGATGTATATTATTAAGAAAAAAATCATAAAAGCAGATCCCTTCGTAATCATAAGTATGATCATCGCCAATAAAATCATTAGCTAGATAACCCCAATCAAGACTAGACAGATGTTCCCTAAGTCCATTATAATCGGCAGAACGAAAATCAGGGATTTTTACTGTATTATCATTATTCTTGCATTCCCAGTTAATGCTAAAAGTGATGTATTTGTGATCACTTGCGCCAAGCTCTTCAGTGATTTCCAGATTATTCACGAGTGTTTCCTTATTTGACAAGACTAGGTCTAGCAAATTATCACCCCTGGTAGGCTCTGTCACTCTCTGCTTCAGAAAACAGTCCTGAACTGTTTCCATAAAGTCACTGGACTCTAGATTACCTGTCAAAGAATTCCAGTCAATTTGACTAAAGTTGAAGTCCCCTACTATGACTATCTTATTGTGTCTAGAAGCCCTAACAATTTCGTCCCAAAGAAGTCTCCCTCTATCGTGATCCAAGCCTGGAGGTCGGTATATTACACCTAGAATTAGTTTTTCTTGACCCTCTACAAACTCTACCCAAACAGATTCTGTTACTGCTCCATCTATTTTTATACCTGTTTTTATGCAACAATTAATATTTTCTCGAACATATAATGCAACTCCTCCCCCCTTCCCATTACATCTATCCACATTGAACAACTTAAATCCCTGAATATTACACTCAGCAGTCATATCCCGACTCTTTAAATCATACCACGTTTCAGTTAATGCAATGATATCAAAGTTCCCAGTACATGCTACCAAGCGTAGTTCATTAATTTTATTTCTTGCACTTCGACTGTTAGCATAAAATACCATCATATGTTTTTGCTTCTGCACATTTTTGCTATTCATCTTTGTTTTTACACAATTTCTGAAATTATCATTACCCAGAGTTACTACATGACAGTTACTATTAAGATTCTTAATATCAGAGAGTAAGTCAATATATCCATACTCATTATTTATCATTTTTAAACCCATACCTCTAACTAATCCTAGTTTGAAGTCCTAACAACCCCCTCAACCGAGTTAGAAAGAAAACCCACACCTGCCCTGGATAAGTGAACCCCATCCCTGGCATACATGTCATTTCGGCCATAGAAGTTGTCCCAGTTGTCAATGAATGGTACTGCATTATCCTTACAGTGTTTATCCAGCCAACAATTAATACCAATTGCTCTGGACAACCATTCATTACCAACACCTCTTCTTGGCAAAATGCCACATATAACAGGGCGCCCCCCCTTCTTCCTAATGATGTCTATAGCTGTCCTGAACTTTCTAACTAAATCCTCACTTCTACGCTTGCCTACATCATTGCCTCCAGCAATGAGGCAAATAATAGGATTGATCCCATTACCGTTCATGATGTTGTCAAGCCGGCTAACGATGTCCTCCATCCCAGCCCCAGGAAAGCAAACCCTCTGTCTCCTACTCCATGTATCTAACTTGGCTATCCCCAACAACAACAATATTCTTACCTTCCTTGCTGTCTTTCGTCGTGACGGTCCCAGTAGTCGACTCACATTCGTCGGGTAGCACCGAGAATGCGTTGGAGGTTTCAGCAAGAGTTTCCACAGCAGTCTCTTTCTTCTTCATCGTTTCTGGTTTTCCATTCGTCTTCTTGATCGTCAACTTCGTTGTCCCCTGCTGCCCAGCCACTGACCACGATCCCTTCTTGACCTGAGGACTCGAAACAGGAGGACTACTACGAATCCTCTTGTTCTCCTCGGTCAATCGCCGTATCTCCATCTTCGCTACCCTCAATTCTTCCTTAAGCTGCTGGTAAAGTTGCTCGATGGAGGGCATCTTGGTTCAGTCCACGGGGAGCACACAAGACACTTCTTCACAGGAGCACACAAGACACTTCTTCACAGGAGCACACAAGACACTTCTTCACAGAGTTAAGTACAGGTCACCACTCTTCAATCTTTCTTCATAAGGAAGATTTCTAATGCAATGTATTAATTTAGTCATCCTACGCTGAATGTTTTCTAACGAATTTATATCCATTCTGTAATATGGAGACCAGAATTGAGCTGCATAATCTAGGTGAGGCCTTACTAATGATGTATAAAGCTGCAGTATAACCTCTGGACTTCTGTTGCTTACACTTCTTGATATAAATCCCAGTAATCTATTTGCCTTATTACGTACGCTTAGGCATTGCTGTCTTGGTTTAAGGTTGCTGCTCACTATAACCACCAAGTCCTTTTCGCAATCTGTAAGGCTAAGTTCTACATCATTTAACTTATAAGTGCTAGGGTTATGGACACTCCCGAGCTTCAGAACCTTGCATTTATCTACATTGAACTGCATCTGCCACTTTTCTGACCAAGAATAGTTTGTTTAAATCCTCCTGAAGCTCCCTAACATCTAAGTTTGAATCAATTATCCTACCTATCTTTGTGCCATCGGCGAATTTGCTCATATCACTAGTAATTCCCTCATCAAGATCATTGATATATATTATAAACAACAACGGGCCCAAGACTGATCCCTGTGGAACGCCACTTGTTGCTGAACCCCACTCGGATTTAACCCCATTTATGGACACTCTCTGCTTCCTGTCTGTGAGCCATGACTCGATCCACGAGAGCACTTTTCCCCCAATGCCATGAGCTGCCACTTTCTTTAACAGTCTTTGGTGCAGAACTCTATCAAAAGCCTTACTAAAATCTAAGTAAATAACATCAAATTCTTTATCGTGGTCAACAGCCTCAAAAGCTTTACTGAAGAAAGTTAATAAATTAGTTAGAGAAGACCGGCCTCTTGTGAATCCATGCTGAGTATCATTTATCAAGCTATGCTTATCGAGATGGCTTCTTATAATCTCAGCTATAATTGACTCTAGTAATTTGCCTACAATTGAGGTCAGGCTTATTGGGCGGTAATTTGACGGTAACGACTTGTCCCCTGTTTTAAAAATAGGAATTACATTAGCCATCTTCCACATATCAGACACTACACCTGTTTGAAGAGATAAATTAAAAATATTAGTTAATGGTTCACAGAGTTCCATTTTGCATTCCTTAAGAACCCTTGAAAAAACCTCATCAGGACCCGGTGACTTATTTTGCTTCAGTCGGTCTATCTGCTTCACAACCATCTCACTAGTGACTGTGATGTTACATAATTTATCTTTTTCTGGCCCACTATAAAAACTAATTACTGGAATATTATTAGTGTCTTCCTGTGTAAAAACCGAGAGAAAATAATTATTTAAAATCGAGCACATTTCATTCTCTTTGTCGGTAAGATGCCTATAGTTATTTTTAAGGGGACCTATCTTATCTCTGACTTTTGTTCTATACACCTGGAAAAAACTTTTTTGGTTAGTTTTAGAATCCCTAGCAACTTTAATTTCATAGTCCCTTTTAGCTTTTCTTATCCCCTTTTTAATGTCCCTCTTAATGTCAATATACTGAATCATAAGATGACCCTCACCACTTTTGATACGCCTATAAATTCCTTTCTTATGCCCTAGTAGATATTTCAGCCTATTATTCACCCATTTTGGGTCATTTCTATTTGATCTAATTTCTTTATAAGGGATAAACGTTCTTTGAGCAGCATGTATAGTGTTCAGAAAACTGTCATATTGATAGCTCTCTTCGTTACCCCAGTCAACAGATGATAAGTGTTCTCTATGCCCATCGTAATCTGCTAAGCGAAAATCTGGGACTGTTACTGAGTTATCCCTACTATCATACTTCCATTAAATGCTAAATGTAATTGATTTGTGGTCGCTAGCACCCAGTTCCTCTGAAACTTCCAAATTATTAACAAGGGATTCATTGTTTGCCAGAACTAAGTCAAGCAGGTTATTACCCCTTGTAGGTTCTGTCATAAACTGCTTCAAAAAACAATCCTGAACTACTTCTAAGAAGTCGTATGATTCTAAATTCCCAATCAAGAAGTTCCAGTCAATATGACTAAAGTTAAAGTCTCCTAGAATTACTACATTATCGTGCCTTGTGGCCCTAACAATTTCCTCCCATAGTAGTCTCCCCTGGTCCCTATCTAAGTTTGGGGGGCGGTATATGACACCTAAAGTTAATTTTTCATGCCCCTCTGAAAATTCTATCCAAACAGACTCTGTATGTGTTACTTCAAGCGATCTCGGACATACAATGCCACCCCACCCCCCTTCCCGACACTTCTATCTACTTGGAACAATTTAAAACCCTGAATGTGACATTCCGCAGGCATGTCCCGACTTTTGAATTAAACCACGTCTCAGTAATGGCAAATACATCAATGTTACCTGCACTAGCAACTAGTCTCAACTCGTCCATCTTATTCCTAACACTGCGACTATTCGTGTAATATGTATTTAAAGACCCTCCTCTCTCTTTACCTTTCCTGCTCCTTTCTGTTATTCCACTAAACCTATTACTGTCCTTGTCAATTAGTGCCACTGGCTTTCCAATATCCACCTCATTTTGCCTATTACTAGTTCTCCTAGTACTCATATTACTACACTTCGACTTCACTGTTTTCTCGCCAAAACCCATACCACTAACTATTCCTAGTTTAAAGACCTAACAGCTCCCTCCACTGCGTTGGCCAGTGCTCTCACCCCACACCTAGATAAGTGAACCCCATCCCTGGCATACATGTCATTTCTGCCATAGAAGAGGTCCCAGTTGTCAATGAATGTTACCGCATTTTCCTTACAGTATTTGTCCAACTAGCAATTGACACAAATTTCTCTGGACAACCATTCATTTACAACTCCTCTCCTTGTCAAAATGCCACATATGACAGGTTTCCCACCCTTCCTCCTAATTATCTCTATTGCTGACCTATACCTGCTAATCAGGCCCTCACTCCTACGTCTGCCAACATCGTTGCCTCCAGCACTGAGACAGATAATAGGATTTCTTCCATTACCTCTCATGATGTCATCCAGACGGCTAACAATATCCATCATCCCAGCCCCAGGAAAACACACTCTCTGCCTCCTACTCCTACCC
Organism: Cherax quadricarinatus; assembly: GCF_038502225.1. Classification (NCBI taxonomy): domain Eukaryota; kingdom Metazoa; phylum Arthropoda; class Malacostraca; order Decapoda; family Parastacidae; genus Cherax; species Cherax quadricarinatus. The sequence continues at coordinate 26,050,146 of NC_091350.1, read as the reverse complement.
TTCAAACAGAATGCCCTATCCATGTACCTAATCTGGCTATCCCCAACAACAACAATGTTTATACCTTCCTTGGCGTCGTCCGTCGTGATGCTCCGAGTAGTTGACTCACATTCGTCAGGTAGCATTACACCACTTGCGGAATTCGTCAAGACGTTCTCGATGGTCTTCGTTGGGGTTTCTAGGGATATCTCACTCACGTCTGCCGATGCTTCCTTGGTGCTCGTTGTGGCATTCCCAGTAGAACACACACATTCGTCAGGTAGCACCGAGAATGGGTTGGAAGTTTCCACGGTAGTCTTCTGGTTTCTCGTTATTTCTGCCTCTCCAACCGCTTTCTTGATCCTCAGCTTAGTTCCATGTTGCCCGGCCACTGACCAAGCTCCCCTCTTAACCTGGGGACTCACAACAGGAGGATTACTACGAATCCTCTTGTTCTTCTCCGTTAATCGCCGTATCTCCAGCTTAGCAACTCGGAGCTCTTCTCTCAGCTGCTGGTAAAGTTGCTCAAGACAGGGCATCCTGGTTCAGATTCACAGAGAGCGCACAAACAGGTCTTCACAGAGCTAAGTACACGTCACCACTGAGCTAAGTACACGTCACCACTGGTCTTACCTCACACCAAGACACCAGCTGATATTACCTCACACAAAGACACCAGCTGGTCTTACCTCACACCAAGACTCCAGCTGGTCTTACCTTACACCAAGACACCAGTTGGTATTACCTCACACCAATACTCCAGTTGGTCTTACCTTACTCCAAGACACAAGCTGGTCTTACCTCACACAACGACTCTAGCTGGTCTTACCTTACACAAAGACACCAGCTGGTCTAACCTTACACCAAGACATCAGATGGTATTACCTCACACCAAGACACCATCTGGTCTTACCTCACACCATGACACCACCTCGTCTTACCTCACACCAAGACACCAGCTGGTCTAACCTTACATGAAGACTCCAGCTGGTCTTTCCTCACACCAAGACACCAGCTGGTCTTAACTCACACCAAGACACCAGCTGGTCTTACCTTATACCTAGGCAACAGCTGGTCTTACCTTACACGAAGACAGCAGCTGGTCTTACGTCACTCCAATACACCAGCTGTTCTTAGCTTACACCAAGACACCAGCCTCTCTTACCTTTCACCAAGACACCAGCTGGTCTTACCTCACACCAAGACACCAGCTGGTCTTACCTCATTCCAAGACACCAGCAGGTCTTACCTCACACCAAGACTCCAACTGGTCTAACCTTTCACCAAGACACCAGCTGTTCTTATCTCATACCAAGACATCAGCTTGTCTTTCCTCACACCAAGACTCTTGCTGGTCTTAACTCACACCAAGACACCAGCTGGTCTTACCTTATACCTAGGCAACAGCTGGTCTTACCTTACACGAAGACACCAGCTGGTCTTTCCTCACACCAAGACACCAGCTGGTCTTAACTCACACCAAGACACCAGCTGGTCTTACCTTATACCTAGGCAACAGCTGGTCTTACCTTACACGAAGACACCAGCTGGTCTTACCTCACTCCAAGACACCAGCTGTTCTTAGCTCACACCAAGACACCATCTGGTCTTACCTCACACCAAACCACCAGCCTCTCTTACATTACAACAAGACACCAGCTGGTCTTACATCACACGGACATCAGCTCGTCTTTCCTCACACCAAGACTCCAGCTGGTCTTACCTTATTCCAAGACACCAGCTGGTCTTACCTTAATGGAAGACACCAGCTGGTCTTAGGTCACACCAAGACACCAGCTGGTCTTACCTCTCACCAAGACACCAGCTGGTCTTACCTAACTTTAAGACACCAGCTGTTCTAGCCTCACACCAAGACACCAGCTGGTCTTACCTCATACCAAGACTCCAGCTGCTCTTATATCACACCAAGACACCTGTTGGTCTTACCTCTCACCAAGACTCCAGCTGCTCTTATATCACACCAAGACACCGGCTGGTCTTACCTCTCACCAAGACACCAGCTGGTCTTACCTAACACCAAGACACCAGCTGGTCTTGCCTCACACCAAGACACCAACTGGTCATACCTCTCAACAAGACACCAGCTGGTCTTACCTCATACCAAGACACCAGCTGGTTTTATCGCACACCAAGATTCTTTCTGGTTTTAATTCACACCAAGACTTCAGCTGGTCTTACCTCACACAAAGACACAAGCTGGTCTTGCCTAATACTAAGACACTAGCTGGTCTTACCTCAGACCAAGACACCAGCTGGTCTTACCTCAGACCAAGACACCAGCTGGTCTTACCTCACCACCAAGATACCAGCTGGTCTTATCTCACACCAAGTTTCCAGCTCGTTTTAACTCTCACCAAGACACCAGCTGTGCTACCTCCCACCATGGCACCAGCTGGTCTTACCTTACACCAAGACACAAGCTGGTCTTACCTCACACCAAGACACTGCATGGGCTTACCTCACACCAAGACACCAGCTGGTCTTGCCTCACACAAAGACAGCAGCTGGTCTTACTTCACACCAAAACACCAGCTGATATTACCTTACTCAAAGACACCAGGTGTTCTTTCCTCACTCAAAGACACCAGCTGCTCTTATCTCACACAAAGACACCAGCTGGTCATACCTCACACCAAGGCACCAGCTGGTGTTACATCACACCAAAACACTAGCTGGTCTTACCTCACACCAAGACATCAGCTGGTCTCACTTTACATGAAGACACCATCTGGTCTTACCTCACACCAAGACACAAGCTGGTCTTAAATCTCACAAAGACACCAGCTGCTCTTACCTCACACCAAGACTCCAGCTGCTCTTATCTCACACCAGAACACGAGCTAGAGTTACCTCTCTCCAATACTCCAGCTGCTCTTAAATCCCACCAAGATACCGGCTTGTCTTTCCTCTCACCAAGACACAAGCTGGTATTAAATAACACCAAGACACCAGCTGGTCTTGCCTGACACCAAGATACCAACTGGTCTTACCTCACACCAAGATACCCATTGGTCTTATGTCACACCAAGTTTCCAGCCGGTTTTAACTCAATGTCCACCTGGAGTCTTACAATGTCTAAAATGTCCACCTGGAGTCTTACAGTGTCTAAAATGTCCACCTGGAGTCTTGCAGTGTCTACAATATCAGCTTTGAGTTTTGCAGTGTCTACAATGTCCACCTGGAGTTTTGCAGTGTCTACAATGTCCACCTGGAGTCTTACAATGTCTAAAATGTCCACCTGGAGTCTTACGGTGTCTAAAATGTCCACCTGGAGTCTTGCAGTGTCTACAATATCAGCTTGGAGTTTTGCAGTGTCTACAATGTCCACCTGGAGTCTTGCAGTGTCTACAATGTCCGCCTGGAGTCTTGCAATGTCTACAATGTCAGCCTGGAGTCTTGCAGTGTATACAATGTCCACCTGGAGTCTTGCAGTGTCTACAATGTCAGCGTGGAGTCTTGCAATGTCTACAATGCCCGCCTGGAGTCTTGCAGTGTCTACAATGTCCGCCTGGAGTCTTTCAGTGTCTACAATGTCCGCCTGGAGTCTTTCAGTGTCTACAATGTCCGCCTGGAGTCTTACAGTGTCTACAATGTCCAACAGGAGTCTAGTAATGTCTACAATGTCCACCTGGAGTCTTTCAATGTCTACAATGTCAGCCTGGAGTCTTGCAGTATCCACAATGTCCCCCCGGAGTCTTGCAATGTCTGCAATATCCGCATGGAGGCTCGCAGTGTCTATAATGTCCACCTGCAGTCTTGCAGTGTCCACAATGCCCGTCTGGTGTCTTGCAGTGTCTACAATGTCCGCCTGGAGTCTTACAGTGTCTACAATGTCCACGTGGACTCTTGCAGTCTCTACAATGTCCGACTGGAGTCTTGCAGTGTTTACAATGTCCACGTGTAGTCTTGCAGTGTTTAAAATGTCCGCCTGAAGTCTTGCAGTTTCTACGATGTCCACCTGGAGTCTTGCAGTGTCTACAATATCCGCCTGGAGTCTTGCAGTGTCTACAATGTCAGCCTGGTGTATTGCAGTGACTGCAATGTCCAACTGGAGTCATGCAGTGTCGACAATTTCCGCCTGGAGTCTTGCAGTGTCTACAATGTCCACATGGAGTCTCGCAGTGTCTAAAATGTCCATCTGGATATGCTGAATGTTGAAGACAGAGTAAAACAACTGAAGCTAAATCATGTTTATAAAATTGCTCACAAACAGTGTCCAGAATATCTTGCTGTCAATTTTGTCAAGGTTGGGAACCAAAGCAATCATAGAACTAGGGGGAGAGAGCACAACTTTGTAGTACCCACAGTCATTGGCCAGGCGTCAAACACCTTTTATTGTACAGCATAAAAGGAATGGAACAGACTACCCGCACATGTAAAAGCCAGTCATAGCATGAACCAGTTCAAGAAGAGTGCCAAAAGGTGTCTGATGAATGTAGCTACAGAAAGGGAGGGGAATGATTTTCTATTTTTTAGCTAAAATACGTGTAAATTTTACCTTATTCCTAGTAATGACCCTCGTATTGTAGATAGTCTTAATGACCCTCGTGTAGTAGATAGTCTTTTTAGTATGATAATAAGATGTTATCTTCATTGTAGAATAATAAGAAAATATTATAAACTTTATATTATAATAATAAGGTAAAAGGACCAGAATGGAAATAAGTCACTCTGTCAGACTTTTTTGGGTTATCCCAGGTTCTCTACACATATGCAGCTATGTATGATAATTCTATGTAACTGTATTTGTGTATACCTGAATAAACTTACTTACTTACTTACAGTGTCTACAATGCCCACCTAGAATCTTGCAATATCTCAAATGTCTACCTGAAGTCTTGCAGTGTCTACAATGTTCACTTGGAGTCTTGCAGTGTCTAAAATGTCCGCCTTGAGTCTTCCATTGTCTACAATGTCCAACTGGAGTTATGCCGTGTCTACAATGTCCGCCTGGAGTTTTGCAGTGTCTACAATGTCCAGCTAGAGTCTTGCAATGTCTCAAATGTCTCATTGGAGTCTTGCAGTGTCTACAATGTCCACAAAGAGTCTTGCAGAGTCTACAAAGTCCGCCTGGAGTTTTGCAGTGTCTAAAATGTACACCTGGAGCCCTGCAGTGTCTAAAATGTCAACTTGGTGTCTTCCAGTGTCTACAATGCCCGCCTGGAGTCTTGTAGTTTGTACAATGTCCGCCTGGAGTCTTGTAGTGTCTACAATGTCCACGTGGAGTCTTTTAGTGTCTACAATGTCCACCTGGAGTCTTGCAGTGTTTGCAATGTCCGCATGGCGTCTTGCAGTGTCTACAATGTCCCTCTGGAGTCTTAGAGTGTCTGCAATGTCCTCCTGGAGTCTTGCAGTGTCTATAATGTCCGCCTTGAGTCTTGCAGTGTAAACAATGTCCAACTGGAGTCTTGCAGTGTCTACAATGTCCGCCTGGAGTCATGCAGTGTCTAAAATGTCCAATTGGAGCCTTACAATGTCAACATTGTCAACTGGAGTCTCGCAGTGTCTACAATGTCCACCTGGAGTCTTGCAGTGTCTACAATGTCCACCAAGAGTCTTGCAGTGTCTACAGTGTCCGCCTGGAGTTTTGCAGTGTCTAAAGTGTACACCTGGAGCCCTGCAGTGTCTAAAATGTCAACTTGGTGTCTTCCAGTGTCTACAATGTCCGCCTGGAGTCTTGTAGTTTGTACAGTGTCGGCCTGGAGTCTTGTAGTGTCTACAATGTCCACGTGGAGTCTTTTAGTGTCTACAATGTCCACCTGGAGTTTTGCAGTGTTTGCAATGTCCGCTGGCGTCTTGCAGTGTCTACAATGTCCCTCTGGAGTCTTACAGTGTCTGCAATGTCCTCCTGGAGTCCTGCAGTTTCTACAATGTCCGTCGGGAGTCTTGCAGTGTCTACAATGTCCACCTGGAGTCTTGCAGTGTCTAGAATGTCCGCATGGAGTCTTGCAGTGTCTACGATGTCCACCTGGAGTCTTGCAGAGTCTAAAATATCCGTCTGGATTCTTGCAGTGTCTACAATGCCCGCCTGGAGTCTTGCAGTGTCTACAATGCCCGCCAAGAGTCTTGCAGTGTCTACAATATCCGCCTAGAGTCTTGCAGTGTCTTCAATGTCCACCTGGAGTCTAGCAATGTCTGCAATGTCCACATGGAGACTTTCAATGTCTACAATGTCATCCTGGAGTCTTGCAGTGTCTACAATGTCCCCCTGGAGTCTTGCAGTGTATGCAATGTCCACCTGGAGTCTTACAGTGTCTACAATGTCCGCCTGGAGTCTTACAGTGTCAACAATGTCAGCCTCAAGTCTTGCGGTGTCTACAATATCCACCTGGTGTCTTGCAGTGTCTACAATGTCCAACTGGAGTCGCGCAGTGTCTACAATTTCCGCTTGGTGTCTTGCAGTGTCTACAATGTCCATCTGGAGTCTTACAATGTCTACAATGTTCACCTTGAGTCTTGCAGTGTCTACAATGTCCTCCTGGAGTTTTGCAAAGTCTAAAATGTGTGCCTGGAGTTTTGCAGTGTCTACAATGTCCACCTGGAGTCTTGCAGTGTCTACAATGTCCACCTTGAGTCTTGCAGTGTCTACAATGTCCGACTGGAGTCTTGCAGTGTCTACAATGTCCATCTGGAGTCTTTTAATGTCTATAATGGCCGCCTCGAGTCTTGCAATGTCTACAATGTCCAATTTGTGTCTTGCAGTGTCTACAATGTCCGCCTGGAGACTTGCAGTGTCTACAATGTCCGCGTGGAGTCTTGCAATGTCTACAATGTCTGCCTGGAGACCTGCAGTGTCTACAATGTCCGCCTGGAGTCTTGCAGTGTCTACAGTATTCACCTGGAGACTTGCAGTGTATACAATGTCCACCTGGAGTCTTTCAGTGTCTACAATGTCCGCCTGGAGTCTTGAAGCGTCTACAAAGTCCACCTGGAGTCTTGCAGTGTCCACAATGTCCGCCTGGAGTCTTGCAATGTGTACAATGTCCGCCTGGAGTGTTGCAGCGTATACAATGTCCCCCTGTTGTCTTGCAGTGTCTACAAAGTCCGCCTGGAGTCTTGCAATGTCCACAATGTCAGTCTGGAGTCTTACAGTGTCTAAAATATCCACATTGAGTCTTGCAGTGTCTACAAAGTCCGCATGGAGTCTTGCAGTGTCCACAATATCCGCCTGGAGTCTTGCTGTGTCTACAATGTTCACTTGTGTCTTCCAGTATCTACAATGTCTGCGTGGAGTCTTGCAGGATCTACAATGTCCGCGTGGAGCCTTGCAATGTCTACAATGTCTACCTGGAGTCTTGCTGTGTCTACAATGTCCACCTGGAGTCTTGCAGTGTCTACAATGTCCTCCTGGAGACTTACAGTGTCTACAATATCCGCATGGAGTCTTGCAATGTCTACAATGTGCACCTGGAGTCTTGCAATGTCTTCAAAGTCTTGCTGAAGTCGCAATGTCTACAATGTCCACCTGGAGTCTTGCAGGGACTACAATGTCCGCCTGGAGTCTTGCAATGTATACAATGTCCACCTGGAGTCTTGCAATGTCTACAATGCCCGATAAGAGTCTTGCAGTGTCTACAATGTCCAGCTGGAGTCTTGCAGTGTCTATAGTGTCCAACTGGAGTCTTGCAGTCTACAATGTTCGCCTTGAGTTTTGCAATGTCTACAATGTCCACCTGGAGTCTCGCAGTGTCTACAATGTCCGCCTGGAGTTTTGCAATATCTACAATGTCCGCATGTTGTCTTGCAGTGGCTACAATGTCCGATTGGAGTCTTGCAGATTCTACAATGTCCGCCTGGTGTCTTTCAATGTCTATAATGCCCGTCTGGAGTCTTGCAGTGTCTGCAATGTCCGAGTGGAGTCTTGCAAAGTCTACAATATCCACCTGAAGTCTTGCAGTGTCTAAAATGTCTGCATGGAGTCTTGCAGTGTCTACAATGTCCGCCTTTAGTCTTGCAGTGTCTACAATGTCCACCTGGAGTCTTGCAGTGTTTACAATGTCCGCCTGGAGTCTCGCAATGCCTAAAATGTCCGCTTGGTGACTTGTAGTGTCCACAATGTCCGCTTGGGGTCTTGAAGCGTATGCAATTTCCAGCTGGAGTCTTCCAGTGTCTACAATGCCTGCCTTGAGTCTTGCAGTGTCTACAATGTCCACCTGGAGACTTGCAGTGTCTACAATGTCCACGTGGACTCTTGCAGTCTCTACAATGTCCGACTGGAGTCTTGCAGTGTTTACAATGTCCACGTGTAGTCTTGCAGTGTTAAAAATGTCCGCCTGAAGTCTTGCAGTTTCTACGATGTCCACCTGGAGTCTTGCAGTGTCTACAATATCCGCCTGGAGTCTTGCAGTGTCTACAATGTCAGCCTGGTGTATTGCAGTGTCTGCAATGTCCAACTGGAGTCATGCAGTGTCGACAATTTCCGCCTGGAGTCTTGCAGAGTCTACAATGCCCTCCTGGCTTCTTGCAATGTCTACAATGTCCACCTGGAGTCTTGCAGTGTCTTCAATGTCCACATGGAGTCTTGCAGTGTCTAAAATGTCCATCTGGATATGCTGAATGTTGAAGACAGAGAAAAACAACTGAAGCTAAATCATGTTTATAAAATTGCTCAAAAACAGTGTCCAGAATATCTTGCTGTCAATTTTGTCAAGGGTGGGAACCAAAGCAATCATAGTACTAGGGGGAGAGAGCACAACTTTGTAGTACCCACAGTCATTGGCCAGGCGTCAAACACCTTTTATTGTACAGCAATAAAGGAATGGAACAGACTACCCACACATGTCAAAGCCAGTCATAGCATGAACCAGTTCAAGAAGAGTGCCAAAAGGTGTCTGATGAATGTAGCTACAGAAAGGGAGGGGAATGATTTTCTATTTTTTAGCTAAAATACGTGTAAATTTTACCATATTCCTAGTAATGACCCTCGTATTGTAGATAGTCTTAATGACCCTCGTGTAGTAGATAGTCTTTTTAGTATGATAATAAGATGTTATCTTCATTGTAGAATAAAAACAAAATATTATAACCTTTATATTATAATAATAAGGTAAAAGGACCAGAATGGAAATAAGTCACTCTGTCAGACTTTTTTGGGTTATCCCAGGTTCTCTACACATATGCTGCTATGTATGATAATTCTATGTAACTGTATTTGTGTATACCTGAATAAAACTTACTTACTTACTTGCAGTGTCTACAATGTCCACCTTGAATCTTGCAATATCTCAAATGTCTACCTGAAGTCTTGCGGTGTCTACAATGTCCAGCTAGAGTCTTGCAATGTCTCAAATGTCTCATTGGAGTCTTGCAGTGTCTACAATGTCCACCAAGAGTCTTGCAGTGTCTACAATGTCCGCCTGGAGTCATGCAGTGTCTAAAATGTCCAATTGGAGCCTTTCAATGTCAACATTGTCCAACTGGAGTCTTGCAGTGTCTACAATGTCCACCTGGAGTCTTGCAGTGTCTACAATGTCCACCAAGAGTCTTGCAGTGTCTACAATGTCCGCCTGGAGTTTTGCATTGTCTAAAATGTACACCTGGAGCCCTGCAGTGTCTAAAATGTCAACTTGGTGTCTTCCAGTGTCTACAATGTCCGCCTGGAGTCTTGTAGTTTGTACAATGTCCGCCTGGAGTCTTGTAGTGTCTACAATGTCCACGTGGAGTCTTTTAGTGTCTACAATGTCCACCTGGAGTCTTGCAGTGTTTGCAATGTCCGCCTGGCGTCTTGCAGTGTCTACAATGTCCACTGGAGTCCTACTGTGTCTGCAATGTCCTCCTGGAGTCTTGCAGTGTCTACAATGTCCACCTGGAGTCTTGCAGTGTCTATAATGTCCGCCTTGAGTCTTGCAGTGTAAACAATGTCCAACTGGAGTCTTGCAGTGTCTACAATGTCCGCCTGGAGTCTTGCAGTGTCTACAATGTCCACCTGGAGTTTTGCAGTGTTTGCAATGTCCGCCTGGCGTCTTGCAGTGTCTACAATGTCCCTCTGGAGTCTTACAGTGTCTGCAATATCCTCCTGGAGTCCTGTAATGTGTACAATGTCAGTCGGGAGTCTTGCAGTGTCTACAATGTCCACATGGAGTCTAGCAATGTCTGCAATGTCCACATGGAGACTTTCGATGTCTACAATGTCTGCCTGGAGTCTTGCAGTGTCTACAATGTCCCCCTGGAGTGTGGCAATGTCTACAATATCCCCCTGGAGTCTTACAGCGTCTACAGTGTCCACCTGGAGCCTTGCAGTGTCTACAATGTCCGCCTGGAGTCATGCAGTGTCTAATGTCCACTTGAGTCTTGCAGTGTCTACAATGTCCCCCTGGAGTGTTGCAATATGTACAATATCCCCCTGGAGTCTTACAGCGTCTACAATGTCCACCTGGAGTCTTGCAGTGTCTACAATGTCCGCCCGGAGTCTTGCAGTGTCTGCAATGTCAGCTTGGTGTCTTGCAGTGTCTACAATGTCCAACTGGAGTCATTAAGTGTCGACAATTTCCGCCAAAAGTCTGGCAGTGTCTACAATGTGCAATGTCCACATGGAGACTTTCAATGTCTACAATGTCTGCCTGGAGTCTTTCAGTGTCTACAATGTCTCCCTGGAGTGTGGCAATGTCTACAATATCCCCCTGGAGTCTTACAGCGTCTACAGTGTCCACCTGGAGTTTTGCAGTGTCTACAATGTCCGACTGGAGTCATGCAGTGTTTACAATGTCCACTTGAAGTCTTGAAGTGTTTACAATATGCGCCTGGAGTCTTGCTGTGTCTACACTGTCCACCTGGAGTCTTGCAGTGTCTTCAATGTCCGCCTGGAGTCTTGCAGTGTCTACAATGTCCAACTGGAGTCTTTCAGTGTTGACAATTTCCGCTTGGTGTCTTGCAGTGTCTACAATGTCCACCTGGAGTCTTGCAGGGACTACAATGTCCGCCTGGAGTCTTGCAATGTATACAATGTCCACCTGGAGTGTTGCAGCGTATACAATGTCCCCCTGTTGTCTTGCAGTGTCTACAAAGTCCGCCTGGAATCTTGCAATATCTACAATGTCAGTCTGGAGTCTTACAGTGTCTAAAATATCCACATGGAGTCTTGCAGTGTCTACAAAGTCCGCATGGAGTCTTGCAGTGTCCACAATGTCCGCCTGGAGTCTTGCTGTGTCTACTATGTTCACTTGTGTCTTCCAGTATCTACAATGTCTGCGTGGAGTCTTGCAGGATCTACAATGTCCGCGTGGAGCCTTGCAATGTCTACAATGTCTACCTGGAGTCTTGCAGTGTCTACAATGTCCACCTGGAGTCTTGCAGTGTCTACAATGTCCGCCTGGAGACTTACAGTGTCTACAATATCCGCATGGAGTCTTGCAATGTCTACAATGTGCACCTGGAGTCTTGCAATGTCTACAATGTGCACCTGGAGTCTTGCAATGTCTTCAAAGTCTTGCTGAAGTCGCAATGTGTACAATGTCCAGCTGGAGTCTTGCAGGGACTACAATGTCCGCGTGGAGTCTTGCAAAGTATACAATGTCCACCTGGAGTCCTTCAATGTCTACAATGCCCGCCAAGAGTCTTGCAGTGTCTACAATGTCCAGCTGGAGTCTTGCAGTGTCTATAGTGTCCACCTGGAGTCTTGCAGTCTACAATGTTCGCCTTGAGTTTTGCAATATCTACAATGTCCACCTGGAGTCTCGCAGTGTCTACAATGTCCGCCTGGAGTTTTGCAATATCTACAATGTCCGCATGTTGTCTTGCAGTGGCTACAATGTCCGATTGGAGTCTTGCAGATTCTACAATGTCCGCCTGGTGTCTTTCAATGTCTATAATGCCCGTCTGGAGTCTTGCAGTGTCTGCAATGTCCGAGTGGAGTCTTGCAAAGTCTACAATATCCACCTGAAGTCTTGCAGTGTCTAAAATGTCTGCATGGAGTCTTGCAGTGTCTACAATGTCCGCCTTTAGTCTTGCAGTGTCTACAATGTCCACCTGGAGTCTTCCAGTGTTTACAATGTCCGCCTGGAGTCTCGCAATGCCTAAAATGTCCGCTTGGTGACTTGTAGTGTTTACAATGTCCGCTTGGGGTCTTGAAGCGTATGCAATTTCCAGCTGGAGTCTTCCAGTGTCTACAATGTCTGCCTTGAGTCTTGCAGTGTCTACAATGTCCACCTGGAGACTTGCAGTGTCTACAATGTCCACGTGGACTCTTGCAGTCTCTACAATGTCCGAATGGAGTCTTGCAGTGTTTACAATGTCCACGTGTAGTCTTGCAGTGTTTAAAATGTCCGCCTGAAGTCTTGCAGTTTCTACGATGTCCACCTGGAGTCTTGCAGTGTCTACAATATCCGCCTGGAGTCTTGCAGTGTCTACATTGTCAGCCTGGTGTATTGCAATGTCCGCAATGTCCAACTGGAGTCATGCAGTGTCGACAATTTCCGCCAGGAGTCTTGCAGAGTCTACAATGCCCTCCTGGAATCTTGCAATGTCTACAATGTCCACCTGGAGTCTTGCAGTGTCTACAATGTCCACATGGAGTCTTGCAGTGTCTAAAATGTCCATCTGGATATGCTGAATGTTGAAGACAGAGTAAAACAACTGAAGCTAAATCATGTTTATAAAATTGATCAAAAACAGTGTCCAGAATATCTTGCTGTCAATTTTGTCAAGGGTGGGAACCAAAGCAATCATAGTACTAGGGGGAGAGAGCACAACTTTGTAGTACCCACAGTCATTGGCCAGGCGTCAAACACCTTTTATTGTACAGCAATAAAGGAATGGAACAGACTACCCACACATGTCAAAGCCAGTCATAGCATGAACCAGTTCAAGAAGAGTGCCAAAAGGTGTCTGATGAATGTAGCTACAGAAAGGGAGGGGAATGATTTTCTATTTTTTAGCTAAAATACGTGTAAATTTTACCTTATTCCTAGTAATGACCCTCGTATTGTAGATAGTCTTAATGACCCTCGTGTAGTAGATAGTCTTTTTAGTATGATAATAAGATGTTATCTTCATTGTAGAATAAAAACAAAATATTATAACCTTTATATTATAATAATAAGGTAAAAGGACCAGAATGGAAATTAGTCACTCTGTCAGACTTTTTTGGGTTATCCCAGGTTCTCTACACATATGCTGCTATGTATGATAATTCTATGTAACTGTATTTGTGTATACCTGAATAAAACTTACTTACTTACTTGCAGTGTCTACAGTGTCCACCTTGAATCTTGCAATATCTCAAATGTCTACCTGAAGTCTTGCAGTGTCTACAATGTCCAGCTAGAGTCTTGCAATGTCTCAAATGTCTCATTGGAGTCTTGCAGTGTCTACAATGTCCACCAAGAGTCTTGCAGTGTCTACAATGTCCGCCTGGAGTCATGCAGTGTCTAAAATGTCCAATTGGAGCCTTACAATGTCAACATTGTCCAACTGGAGTCTTGCAGTGTCTACAATGTCCACCTGGAGTCTTGCAGTGTCTACAATGTCCACCAAGAGTCTTGCAGTGTCTACAATGTCCGCCTGGAGTTTTGCATTGTCTAAAATGTACACCTGGAGCCCTGCAGTGTCTAAAATGTCAACTTGGTGTCTTCCAGTGTCAACAATGTCCGCCTGGAGTCTTGTAGTTTGTACAATGTCCGCCTGGAGTCTTGTAGTGTCTACAATGTCCACGTGGAGTCTTTTAGTGTCTACAATGTCCAATTGAAGTCTTGCAGTGTTTGCAATGTCCGCCTGGCGTCTTGCAGTGTCTACAATGTCCATCTGGAGTCCTACTGTGTCTGCAATGTCCTCCTGGAGTCTTGCAGTGTCTACAATGTCCACCTGGAGTCTTGCAGTGTCTATAATGTCCGCCTTGAGTCTTGCAGTGTAAACAATGTCCAACTGGAGTCTTGCAGTGTCTACAATGTCCGCCTGGAGTCTTGCAGTGTCTGCAATGTCCACCTGGAGTTTTGCAGTGTTTGCAATGTCCGCCTGGCGTCTTGCAGTGTCTACAATGTCCCTCTGGAGTCTTACAGTGTCTGCAATATCCTCCTAGAGTCCTGTAATGTCTACAATGTCAGTCGGGAGTCTTGCAGTGTCTACAATGTCCACATGGAGTCTAGCAATGTCTGCAATGTCCACATGGAGACTTTCGATGTCTACAATGTCTGCCTGGAGTCTTGCAGTGTCTACAATGTCCCCCTGGAGTGTGGCAATGTCTACAATATCCCCCTGGAGTCTTACAGCGTCTACAGTGTCCACCTGGAGCCTTGCAGTGTCTACAATGTCCGCCTGGAGTCATGCAGTGTCTATTATGTCCACTTGAAGTCTTGAAGTGTTTACAATATGCGCCTGGAGTCTTGCAGTGTCTACAATGTCCACCTGGAGTCTTGCAGTGTCTTCAATGTCCGCCTGGAGTCTTGCAGTGTCTACAATGTCTGCCCGGAGTCTTGCAGTGTCTGCAATGTCAGCTTGGTGTCTTGCAGTGTCTACAATGTCCAACTGGAGTCTTTAAGTGTCGACAATTTCCGCCAAGAGTCTGGCAGAGTCTACAATGCCCTCCTAGAATCTTGCAATGTCCACATGGAGACTTTCAATGTCTACAATGTCTGCCTGGAGTCTTGCAGTGTCTACAATGTCCCCCTGGAGTGTGGCAATGTCTACAATATCCCCCTGGAGTCTTACAGCGTCTACAGTGTCCACCTGGAGCCTTGCAGTGTCTACAATGTCCGCCTGGAGTCATGCAGTGTTTATTATGTCCACTTGAAGTCTTGAAGTGTTTACAATATGCGCCTGGAGTCTTGCTGTGTCTACACTGTCCACCTGGAGTCTTGCAGTGTCTTCAATGTCCGCCTGGAGTCTTGCAGTGTCTACAATGTCTGCCCGGAGTCTTGCAGTGTCTGCAATGTCAGCTTGGTGTCTTGCAGTGTCTACAATGTCCACCTGGAGTCTTGCAGGGACTACAATGTCCGCCTGGAGTCTTGCAATGTATACAATGTCCACCTGGAGTCCTTCAATGTATACAATGTCCGCGTGGAGTCTTGCAATGTCTACAATGTCTGCCTGGAGACCTGTGTGTCTACAATGTCCGGCTGGAGTCTTGCAGTGTCTACATTATTCACCTGGAGACTTGCAGTGTATACAATGTCCACCTGGAGTCTTTCAGTGTCTACAATGTCCGCCTGGAGTCTTGAAGCGTCTACAATGTCCACCTGGAGTCTTGCAGTGTCCACAATGTCCGCCTGGAGTCTTGCAATGTGTACAAGGTCCGCCTGGAGTGTTGCAGCGTATACAATGTCCCCCTGTTGTCTTGCAGTGTCTACAAAGTCCGCCTGGAGTCTTGCAATGTCCACAATGTCAGTCTGGAGTCTTACAGTGTCTAAAATATCCACATTGAGTCTTGCAGTGTCTACAAAGTCCGCCTGGAGTCTTGCTGTGTCTACAATGTTCACTTGTGTCTTCCAGTATCTACAATGTCTGCGTGGAGTCTTGCAGGATCTACAATGTCCGCGTGGAGCCTTGCAATGTCTACAATGTCTACCTGGAGTCTTGCAGTGTCTACAATGTCCACCTGGAGTCTTGCAGTGTCTACAATGTCCGCCTGGAGACTTACAGTGTCTACAATATCCGCATGGAGTCTTGCAATGTCTACAATGTGCACCTGGAGTCTTGCAATGTCTTCAAAGTCTTGCTGAAGTCGCAATGTCTACAATGTCCACCTGGAGTCTTGCAGGGACTACAATGTCCGCCTGGAGTCTTGCAATGTATACAATGTCCACCTGGAGTCTTGCAATGTCTACAATGCCCGCCAAGAGTCTTGCAGTGTCTACAAGTTCCAGCTGGAGTGTTGCAGTGTCTATAGTGTCCACCTGGAGTCTTGCAGTCTACAATGTTCGCCTTGAGTTTTGCAATGTCTACAATGTCCACCTGGAGTCTCGCAGTGTCTACAATGTCCGCCTGGAGTTTTTTGCAATATCTACAATGTCCGCATGTTGTCTTGCAGTGGCTTCAATGTCCGATTGGAGTCTTGCAGATTCTACAATGTCCGCCTGGTGTCTTTCAATGTCTATAATGCCCGTCTGGAGTCTTGCAGTGTCTGCAATGTCCGAGTGGAGTCCTGCAAAGTCTACAATATCCACCTGAAGTCTTGCAGTGTCTAAAATGTCTGCATGGAGTCTTGCAGTGTCTACAATGTCCGCCTGTAGTCTTGCAGTGTCTACAATGTCCACCTGGAGTCTTGCAGTGTTTACAATGTCCGCCTGGAGTCTCGCAATGCCTAAAATGTCCGCTTGGTGACTTGTAGTGTCTACAATGTCCGCTTGGAGTCTTGAAGCGTATGCAATTTCCAGCTGGAGTCTTCCAGTGTCTACAATGTCTGCCTTGAGTATTGCAGTGTCTACAATGTCCACCTGGAGACTTGCAGTGTCTACAATGTCTACGTGGACTCTTGCAGTCTCTACAATGTCCGACTGGAGTCTTGCAGTGTTTACAATGTCCACGTGTAGTCTTGCAGTGTTTAAAATGTCCGCCTGAAGTCTTGCAGTTTCTACTATGTCCACCTGGAGTCTTGCAGTGTCTACAATATCCGCCTGTAGTCTTGCAGTGTCTACAATGTCAGCCTGGTGTATTGCAGTGTCTGCAATGTCCAACTGGAGTCATGCAGTGTCTACAATGTCCACATGGAGTCTTGCAGTGTCTAAAATGTCCATCTGGATATGCTGAATGTTGAAGACAGAGTAAAACAACTGAAGCTAAATCATGTTTATAAAATTGCTCAAAAACAGTGTCCAGAATATCTTGCTGTTAATTTTGTCAAGGGTGGGAACCAAAGCAATCATAGTACTAGGGGGAGAGAGCACAACTTTGTAGTACCCACAGTCATTGGCCAGGCGTCAAACACCTTTTATTGTACAGCAATAAAGGAATGGAACAGACTACCCACACATGTCAAAGCCAGTCATAGCATGAACCAGTTCAAGAAGAGTGCCAAAAGGTGTCTGATGAATGTAGCTACAGAAAGGGAGGGGAATGATTTTCTATTTTTTAGCTAAAATACGTGTAAATTTTACCTTATTCCTAGTAATGACCCTCGTATTGTAGATAGTCTTAATGACCCTCGTGTAGTAGATAGTCTTTTTAGTATGATAATAAGATGTTATCTTTATTGTAGAATAAAAACAAAATATTATAACCTTTATAATAATAAGGTAAAAGGACCAGAATGGAAATTAGTCACTCTGTCAGACTTTTTTGGGTTATCCCAGGTTCTCTACACATATGCTGCTATGTATGATAATTCTATGTAACTGTATTTGTGTATACCTGAATAAAACTTACTTACTTGCAGTGTCTACAGTGTCCACCTTGAATCTTGCAATATCTCAAATGTCTACCTGAAGTCTTGCAGTGTCTACAATGTCCAGCTAGAGTCTTGCAATGTCTCAAATGTCTCATTGGAGTCTTGCAGTGTCTACAATGTCCACCAAGAGTCTTGCAGTGTCTACAATGTCCGCCTGGAGTCATGCAGTGTCTAAAATGTCCAATTGGAGCCTTACAATGTCAACATTGTCCAACTGGAGTCTTGCAGTGTCTACAATGTCCACCTGGAGTCTTGCAGTGTCTACAATGTCCACCAAGAGTCTTGCAGTGTCTACAATGTCCGCCTGGAGTTTTGCAGTGTCTAAAATGTACACCTGGAGCCCTGCAGTGTCTAAAATTTCAACTTGGTGTCTTCCAGTGTCTACAATGTCCGCCTGGAGTCTTGTAGTTTCTACAATGTCCGCCTGGAGTCTTGTAGTGTCTACAATGTGCACGTGGAGTCTTTTAGTGTCTACAATGTCCACCTGGAGTCTTGCAGTGTTTGCAATGTCCGCCTGGCGTCTTGCAGTGTCTACAATGTCCCTCTGGAGTCTTACTGTGTCTGCAATGTCCTGCTGGAGTCTTGCAGTATCTACAATGTCCACCTGGAGTCTTGCAGTGTCTATAATGTCCGCCTTGAGTCTTGCAGTGTAAACAATGTCCAACTGGAGTCTTGCAGTGTCTACAATGTCCGCCTGGAGTCATGCAGTGTCTAAAATGTCCAATTGGAGCCTTACAATGTCAACATTGTCCAACTGGAGTCTTGCAGTGTCTACAATGTCCACCTGGAGTCTTGCAGTGTATACAATGTCCACCAAGAGTCTTGCAGTGTCTACAATGTCCGCCTGGAGTTTTGCAGTGTCTAAAATGTACACCTGGAGCCCTGCAGTGTCTAAAATGTCAACTTGGTGTTTTCCAGTGTCTACAATGTCCGCCTGGAGTTTTGTAGTTTGTACAATGTCCGCCTGGAGTCTTGTAGTGTCTACAATTACCACGTGGAGTCTTTTAGTGTGTACAATGTCCACCTGGAGTTTTGCAGTGTTTGAAATGTCCGCCTGGCGTCTTGCAGTGTCTACAATGTCCCTCTGGAGTCTTACAGTGTCTGCAATGTCCTCCTGGAGTCCTGTAATGTCTACAATGTCAGTCGGGAGTCTTGCAGTGTCTACAATGTCCACCTGGAGTCTTGCAGTGTCTAGAATGTCCGCATGGAGTCTTGCAGTGTCTACGATGTGCACCTGGAGTCTTGCAGAGTCTAAAATATCCGCCTGGAGTCTTGCAGTGTCTACAATGCCCGCCAAGAGTCTTGCAGTGTCTACAATATCCCCCTAGAGTCTTGCAGTGTCTTCAATGTCCACCTGGAGTCTAGCAATGTCTGCAATGTCCACATGGAGACTTTCAATGTCTACAATGTCTGCCTGGAGTCTTGCAGTGTCTACAATGTCCCCCTGGAGTGTGGCAATGTCTACAATATCCCCCTGGAGTCTTACAGCGTCTACAGTGTCCACCTGGAGCCTTGCAGTGTCTTCAATGTCCGCCTGGAGTCAAGCAGTGTCTATTATGTCCACTTGAAGTCTTGAAGTGTTTACAATATGCGCCTGGAGTCTTGCAGTGTCTACACTGTCCACCTGGAGTCTTGCAGTGTCTTCAATGTCCGCCTGGAGTCTTGCATTGTCTACAATGTCTGCCCGGAGTCTTGCAGTGTCTGCAATGTCAGCTTGGTGTCTTGCAGTGTCTACAATGTCCAACTGGAGTCTTTCAGTGTCGACAATTTCCGCCAAGAGTCTGGCAGAGTCTACAATGCCCTCCTAGAATCTTGCAATGTCTACAATGTCTGCCTTCAGTCTTGCAGTGTCTACAATGTCCACCTGGAGTCTTGCAGAGTCTAAAATGTCCATCTGGAGTCTTGCAGTGTCTACAATGTCCACCAGTAGTCTTGCAATGTCTCAAATGTCTGCCTGGAGTCTTGCAGAGTCTACAATGTCCACCTGGATTCTTGCAGTGTCTACAATGTCCGCCTGGAGTCTTTCAATGTCTACAATGTCAGCCTGGAGTCTTGCAGTGTATACAATGTCCACCTGGAGTCTTGCAATGTCTACAATGCCCGCCTGGAGTCTTTCAGTGTCTACAATGTCCGCCTGGAGTCTTACAGTGTCTACAATGTCCACCAGGAGTCTAGTAATGTCTACAATGTCCACCTGGAGTCTTTCAATGTCTACAATGTTAGCCTGGAGTCTTGCAGTATGTACAATGTCCCCCAGGAGTCTTCCAATGTCTGCAATATCCGCATGGAGGCTCGCAGTGTCTATAATGTCCACCTGCAGTTTGCAGTGTCCACAATGTCCGTCTGGTGTCTTACAGTGTCTACAATGTCCGCCTGGAGTCTTACAGTGTCTACAATGTCCACGTGGACTCTTGCAGTCTCTACAATGTCCGACTGGAGTCTTGCAGTGTTTACAATGTCCACATGTAGTCTTGCAGTGTTTAAAATGTCCGCCTGAAGTCTTGCAGTTTCTACGATGTCCACCTGGAGTCTTGCAGTGTCTACAATATCCGCCTGGAGTCTTGCAGTGTCTACAATGTCAGCCTGGTGTATTGCAGTGTCTGCAATGTCCAACTGGAGTCATGCAGTGTCGACAATTTCCGCCTGGAGTCTTGCAGAGTCTACAATGCCCTCCTGGAATCTTGCAATGTCTACAATATCCACCTGGAGTCTTGCTGTGTCTACAATGTCCACATGGAGTCTTGCAGTGTCTAAAATGTCCACATGGAGTCTTGCAGTGTCTAAAATGTCCATTTGGATATGCTGAATGTTGAAGACAGAGTAAAACAACTGAAGCTAAATCATGTTTATAAAATTGCTCACAAACAGTGTCCAGAATATCTTGCTGTCAATTTTGTCAAGGTTGGGAACCAAAGCAATCATAGTACTAGGGGGAGAGAGCACAACTTTGTAGTACCCACAGTCATTGGCCAGGCGTCAAACACCTTTCATTGTACAGCAATAAAGGAATGGAACAGACTACCCGCATATGTAAAAGCCAGTCATAGCATGAACCAGTTCAAGAAGAGTGCCAAAAGGTGTCTGATGAATGTAGCTACAGAAAAGGAGGGGAATGATTTTCTATTTTTTAGCTAAAATACGTGTAAATTTTACCTTATTCCTAGTAATGACCCTCGTATTGTAGATAGTCTTAATGACCCTCGTGTAGTAGATAGTCTTTTTAGTATGATAATAAGATGTTATCTTCATTGTAGAATAATAAGAAAATATTATAACCTTTATATTATAATAATAAGGTAAAAGGACCAGAATGGAAATAAGTCACTCTGTCAGACTTTTTTGGGTTATCCCAGGTTCTCTACACATATGCTGCTATGTATGATAATTCTATGTAACTGTATTTGTGTATACCTGAATAAACTTACTTACTTACTTACAGTGTCTACAATGTCTAGAATCTTGCAATATCTCAAATGTCTACCTGAAGTCTTGCAGTGTCTACAATGTTCACTTGGAGTCTTGCAGTGTCTAAAATGTCCGCCTTGAGTCTTCCATTGTCTACAATGTCCAACTGGAGTTATGCCGTGTCTACAATGTTCGCCTGGAGTTTTGCAGTGTCTACAATGTCCAGCTAGAGTCTTGCAATGTCTCAAATGTCTCATTGGAGTCTTGCAGTGTCTACAATGTCCACCAAGAGTCTTGCAGTGTCTACAAAGTCCGCCTGAAGTTTTGCAGTGTCTAAAATGTACACCTGGAGCCCTGCAGTGTCTAAAATGTCAACTTGGTGTCTTCCAGTGTCTACAATGTCCGCCTGGAGTCTTGTAGTTTGTACAATGTCCGCCTGGAGTCTTGTAGTGTCTACAATGTCCACGTGGAGTCTTTTAGTGTCTACAATGTCCACCTGGAGTCTTGCAGTGTTTGCAATGTCCGCCTGGCGTCTTGCAGTGTCTACAATGTCCCTCTGGAGTCTTACAGTGTCTGCAATGTCCTCCTGGAGTCTTGCAGTGTCTACAATGTCCACCTGGAGTCTTGCAGTGTCTATAATGTCCGCCTTGAGTCTTGCAGTGTAAACAAAGTCCAACTGGAGCCTTGCAGTGTCTACAATGTCCGCCTGGAGTCATGCAGTGTCTAAAATGTCCAATTGGAGCCTTACAATGTCAACATTGTCAACTGGAGTCTTGCAGTGTCTACAATGTAAACCTGGAGTCTTGCAGTGTCTGCAATGTCCACCAAGAGTCTTGCAGTGTCTACAATGTCCGCCTGGAGTTTTGCAGTGTCTAAAATGTACACCTGGAGCCCTGCAGTGTCTAAAATGTCAACTTGGTGTCTTCCAGTGTCTACAATGTCCGCCTGGAGTCTTGTAGTTTGTACAATGTCCGCCTGGAGTCTTGTAGTGTCTACAATGTCCACGTGGAGTCTTTTAGTGTCTACAATGTCCACCTGGAGTTTTGCAGTGTTTGCAATGTCTGCTGGCGTCTTGCAGTGTCTACAATGTCCCTCTGGAGTCTTACAGTGTCTGCAATGTCCTCCTGGAGTCCTGCAGTGTCTACAATGTCCGTCAGGAGTCTTGCAGTGTCTACAATGTCCACCTGGAGTCTTGCAGTGTCTAGAATGTCCACATGGAGTCTTGCAGTGTCTACGATGTCCACCTGGAGTCTTGCAGAGTCTAAAATATCCGCCTGGAGTCTTGCAGTGTCTACAATGCCCGCCTGGAGTCTTGCAGTGTCTACAATGCCCGCCATAAGGTCTTGCAGTGTCTACAATATCCGCCTGGAGTCTAGCAATGTCTGCAATGTCCACATGGAGACTTTCAATGTCTACAATGTCAGCCTGGAGTCTTGCAGTGTCTACAATGTCCCCCTGGAGTGTTGCAATATGTACAATATCCCCCTGGAGTCTTACAGCATCTACAATGTCCACCTGGAGTCTTGCAGTGTCTACAATGTCCACCTGGAGTCTTGCAGTGTGTTCAATGTCCGCCTGGAGTCTTGCAGTGTCTACAATGTCCGCCCGGAGTCTTGCAGTGTCTGCAATGTCAGCTTGGTGTCTTGCAGTGTCTACAATGTCCAACTGGAGTCATTAAGTGTCGACAATTTCCGCCAAAAGTCTCACAGAGCCTACAATGCCCTCCTGGAATCTTGCAATGTCTACAATGTCTACCTTCAGTTTTGCAGTGTCCACAATGTCCACCTGGAGTCTTGCAGTGTCTAAAATGTCCATCTGGAGTCTTGCAGTGTCTACAATGTCCACCAGTAGTCTTGCAATGTCTCAAATGTCTGCCTGGAGTCTTGCAGAGTCTACAATGTCCACCTGGAGTCTTGCAGTGTCTAAAATATCCGCCTTGAGTCTTCCAGTGTCTACAATGTCCAACTGGTGTCTTGCAGTGTATACTATGTCCGCCTGGAGTCTTGCAGTGTCTACAATGTCCACCTGGAGTCTTGCAATGTCTCAAATGTCTGCCTGGAATCTTGCAGTGTTTAAAATGTCCACCTGGAGTCTTCCAGTGTCTACAATGTCCGCCAGGAGTCTTGCAGTGTATGCAATGTCCACCTGGAGTCTTGCAGTGTCTACAATGTCCGCCTGGAGACTTGCAGTGTCAACAATGTCAGCCTCAAGTCTTGCGGTGTCTACAATGTCCACCTGGTGTCTTGCGGTGTCTACAATGTCCATCTGGAGTCTTACAATGTCTACAATGTCCAACTGGAGTCTTTAAGTGTCTACAATGTTCACCTTGAGTCTTGCAGTGTCTATAATGTCCTCCTGGAGTTTTGCAACGTCTAAAATGTGTGCCTGGAGTCTTGCAGTGTCTACAATGTCCACCTGGAGTCTTGCAGTGTCTACAATGTCCGACTGGAGTCTTGCAGTGTCTACAATGCCCATCTGGAGTCTTTTAATGTCTATAATGGCCGCCTCGAGTCTTGCAATGTCTACAATGTCCAATTTGTGTCTTGCAGTGTCTACAATGTCCGCCTGGAGACTTGCAGTGTCTACAATGTCCGCGTGGAGTCTTGCAATGTCTACAATGTCTGCCTGGAGACTTGCAGTGTCTACAATGTCCGCCTGGAGTCTTGCAGTGTCTACATTATTCACCTGGAGGCTTGTAGTGTATACAATGTCCACCTGGAGTCTTTCAGTGTCTACAGTGTCTGCCTGGAGACTTGAAGCGTCTACAATGTTCACCTGGAGTCTTGCAGTGTCCACAATGTCCGCCTGGAGTCTTGCAATGTGTACAATGTCCACCTGGAGTGTTGCAGCGTATACAATGTCCCCCTGTTGTCTTGCAGTGTCTACAAAGTCCGCCTGGAATCTTGCAATATCTACAATGTCAGTCTGGAGTCTTACAGTGTCTAAAATATCCACATGGAGTCTTGCAGTGTCTACAAAGTCCGCATGGAGTCTTGCAGTGTCCACAATGTCCGCCTGGAGTCTTGCTGTGTCTACAATGTTCACTTGTGTCTTCCAGTATCTACAATGTCTGCGTGGAGTCTTGCAGGATCTACAATGTCCGCGTGGAGCCTTGCAATGTCTACAATGTCTACCTGGAGTCTTGCAGTGTCTACAATGTCCACCTGGAGTCTTGCAGTGTCTACAATGTCCGCCTGGAGACTTACAGTGTCTACAATATCCGCATGGAGTCTTGCAATGTCTACAATGTGCACCTGGAGTCTTGCAATGTCTACAATGTGCACCTGGAGTCTTGCAATGTCTTCAAAGTCTTGCTGAAATCGCAATGTGTACAATGTCCAGCTGGAGTCTTGCAGGGACTACAATGTCCGCCTGGAGTCTTGCAATGTATACAATGTCCACCTGGAGTCCTTCAATGTCTACAATGCCCGCCAAGAGTCTTGCAGTGTCTACAATGTCCAGCTGGAGTCTTGCAGTGTCTATAGTGTCCACCTGGAGTCTTGCAGTCTACAATGTTCGCCTTGAGTTTTGCAATATCTACAATGTCCACCTGGAGTCTCGCAGTGTCTACAATGTCCGCCTGGAGTTTTGCAATATCTACAATGTCCGCATGTTGTCTTGCAGTGGCTACAATGTCCGATTGGAGTCTTGCAGATTCTACAATGTCCGCCTGGTGTCTTTCAATGTCTATAATGCCCGTCTGGAGTCTTGCAGTGTCTGCAATGTCCGAGTGGAGTCTTGCAAAGTCTACAATATCCACCTGAAGTCTTGCAGTGTCTAAAATGTCTGCATGGAGTCTTGCAGTGTCTACAATGTCCGCCTTTAGTCTTGCAGTGTCTACAATGTCCACCTGGAGTCTTGCAGTGTTTACAATGTCCGCCTGGAGTCTCGCAATGCCTAAAATGTCCGCTTGGTGACTTGTAGTGTCTACAATGTCCGCTTGGAGTCTTGAAGCGTATGCAATTTCCAGCTGGAGTCTTCCAGTGTCTACAATGTCTGCCTTGAGTCTTGCAGTGTCTACAATGTCCACCTGGAGACTTGCAGTGTCTACAATGTCCACGTGTAGTCTTGCAGTGTTTAAAATGTCTGGAGTCAGTGTCTACAATGTCCACGTGTAGTCTTGCAGTGTTTAAAATGTCCGCCTGAAGTCTTGCAGTTTCTACGATGTCCACCTGGAGTCTTGCAGTGTCTACAATATCCGCCTGGAGTCTTGCAGTGTCTACATTGTCAGCCTGGTGTATTGCAATGTCCGCAATGTCCAACTGGAGTCATGCAGTGTCGACAATTTCCGCCAGGAGTCTTGCAGAGTCTACAATGCCCTCCTGGAATCTTGCAATGTCTACAATGTCCACCTGGAGTCTTGCAGTGTCTACAATGTCCACATGGAGTCTTGCAGTGTCTAAAATGTCCATCTGGATATGCTGAATGTTGAAGACAGAGTAAAACAACTGAAGCTAAATCATGTTTATAAAATTGCTCAAAAACAGTGTCCAGAATATCTTGCTGTCAATTTTGTCAAGGGTGGGAACCAAAGCAATCATAGTACTAGGGGGAGAGAGCACAACTTTGTAGTACCCACAGTCATTGGCCAGGCGTCAAACACCTTTTATTGTACAGCAATAAAGGAATGGAACAGACTACCCACACATGTCAAAGCCAGTCATAGCATGAACCAGTTCAAGAAGAGTGCCAAAAGGTGTCTGATGAATGTAGCTACAGAAAGGGAGGGGAATGATTTTCTATTTTTTAGCTAAAATACGTGTAAATTTTACCTTATTCCTAGTAATGACCCTCGTATTGTAGATAGTCTTAATGACCCTCGTGTAGTAGATAGTCTTTTTAGTATGATAATAAGATGTTATCTTCATTGTAGAATAAAAACAAAATATTATAACCTTTATATTATAATAATAAGGTAAAAGGACCAGAATGGAAATTAGTCACTCTGTCAGACTTTTTTGGGTTATCCCAGGTTCTCTACACATATGCAGCTATGTATGATAATTCTATGTAACTGTATTTGTGTATACCTGAATAAAACTTACTTACTTACTTGCAGTGTCTACAGTGTCCACCTTGAATCTTGCAATATCTCAAATGTCTACCTGAAGTCTTGCAGTGTCTACAATGTCCAGCTAGAGTCTTGCAATGTCTCAAATGTCTCATTGGAGTCTTGCAGTGTCTACAATGTCCACCAAGAGTCTTGCAGTGTCTACAATGTCCGCCTGGAGTCATGCAGTGTCTAAAATGTCCAATTGGAGCCTTACAATGTCAACATTGTCCAACTGGAGTCTTGCAGTGTCTACAATGTCCACCTGGAGTCTTGCAGTGTCTACAATGTCCACCAAGAGTCTTGCAGTGTCTACAATGTCCGCCTGGAGTTTTGCAGTGTCTAAAATGTACACCTGGAGCCCTGCAGTGTCTAAAATGTCAACTTGGTGTCTTCCAGTGTCTACAATGTCCGCCTGGAGTCTCGTAGTTTCTACAATGTACGCCTGGAGTCTTGTAGTGTCTACAATGTCCACGTGGAGTCTTTTAGTGTCTACAATGCCCAATTGGAGTCTTGCAGTGTTTGCAATGTCCGC
The DNA here is from genome assembly GCF_038502225.1 of Cherax quadricarinatus. Taxonomy (NCBI): domain Eukaryota; kingdom Metazoa; phylum Arthropoda; class Malacostraca; order Decapoda; family Parastacidae; genus Cherax; species Cherax quadricarinatus. The sequence continues at coordinate 26,023,842 of NC_091350.1, read as the reverse complement.
CTGGCGTCTTGCAGTGTCTACAATGTCCCTCTGGAGTCTTACTGTGTCTGCAATGTCCTCCTGGAGTCTTGCAGTGTCTACAATGTCCACCTGGAGTCTTGCAGTGTCTATAATGTCCGCCTTGAGTCTTGCAGTGTAAACAATGTCCAACTGGAGTCTTGCAGTGTCTACAATGTCCGCCTGGAGTCTTGCAGTGTCTACAATGTCCACCTGGAGTTTTGCAGTGTTTGCAATGTCCGCCTGGCGTCTTGCAGTGTCTACAATGTCCCTCTGGAGTCTTACAGTGTCTGCACTATCCTCCTGGAGTCCTGTAATGTCTACAATGTCAGTCGGGAGTCTTGCAGTGTCTACAATGTCCACCTGGAGTCTAGCAATGTCTGCAATGTCCACATGGAGACTTTCAATGTCTACAATGTCTGCCTGGAGTCTTGCAGTGTCTACAATGTCCCCCTGGAGTGTGGCAATGTCTACAATATCCCCCTGGAGTCTTACAGCGTCTACAGTGTCCACCTGGAGCCTTGCAGTGTCTACAATGTCCGCCTGGAGTCATGCAGTGTCTATTATGTCCACTTGAAGTCTTGAAGTGTTTACAATATGCGCCTGGAGTCTTGCAGTGTCTACAATGTCCACCTGGAGTCTTGCAGTGTCTTCAATGTCCGCCTGGAGTCTTGCAGTGTCTACAATGTCTGCCCGGAGTCTTGCAGTGTCTGCAATGTCAGCTTGGTGTCTTGCAGTGTCTACAATGTCCAACTGGAGTCTTTCAGTGTCGACAATTTCCGCCAAGAGTCTGGCAGAGTCTACAATGCCCTCCTAGAATCTTGCAATGTCTACAATGTCTGCCTTCAGTCTTGCAGTGTCTACAATGTCCACCTGGAGTCTTGCAGAGTCTAAAATGTCCATCTGGAGTCTTGCAGTGTCTACAATGTCCACCAGTAGTCTTGCAATGTCTCAAATGTCTGCCTGGAGTCTTGCAGAGTCTACAATGTCCACCTGGAGTCTTGCAGTGTCTACAATGTCCGCCTGGAGTCTTGCAATGTCTACAATGTCAGCCTGGAGTCTTGCAGTGTATACAATGTGCACCTGGAGTCTTGCAATGTCTACAATGCCCGCCTGGAGTCTTTCAGTGTCTACAATGTCCGCCTGGAGTCTTACAGTGTCTACAATGTCCACCAGGAGTCTAGTAATGTCTACAATGTCCACCTGGAGTCTTTCAATGTCTACAATGTTAGCCTGGAGTCTTGCAGTATCTACAATGTCCCCCAGGAGTCTTGCAATGTCTGCAATATCTGCATGGAGGCTCGCAGTGTCTATAATGTCCACCTGCAGTTTGCAGTGTCCACAATGTCCGTCTGGTGTCTTGCAGTGTCTACAATGTCCGCCTGGAGTCTTACAGTGTCTACAATGTCCACGTGGACTCTTGCAGTCTCTACAATGTCCGACTGGAGTCTTGCAGTGTTTACAATGTCCACATGTAGTCTTGCAGTGTTTAAAATGTCCGCCTGAAGTCTTGCAGTTTCTACGATGTCCACCTGGAGTCTTGCAGTGTCTACAATATCCGCCTGGAGTCTTGCAGTGTCTACAATGTCAGCCTGGTGTATTGCAGTGTCTGCAATGTCCAACTGGAGTCATGCAGTGTCGACAATTTCCGCCTGGAGTCTTGCAGAGTCTACAATGCCCTCCTGGAATCTTGCAATGTCTACAATATCCACCCGGAGTCTTGCTGTGTCTACAATGTCCACATGGAGTCTTGCAGTGTCTAAAATGTCCACATGGAGTCTTGCAGTGTCTAAAATGTCCATCTGGATATGCTGAATGTTGAAGACAGAGTAAAACAACTGAAGCTAAATCATGTTTATAAAATTGCTCACAAACAGTGTCCAGAATATCTTGCTGTCAATTTTGTCAAGGTTGGGAACCAAAGCAATCATAGTACTAGGGGGAGAGAGCACAACTTTGTAGTACCCACAGTCATTGGCCAGGCGTCAAACACCTTTCATTGTACAGCAATAAAGGAATGGAACAGACTACCCGCACATGTAAAAGCCAGTCATAGGATGAACCAGTTCAAGAAGAGTGCCAAAAGGTGTCTGATGAATGTAGCTACAGAAAAGGAGGGGAATGATTTTCTATTTTTTAGCTAAAATACGTGTAAATTTTACCTTATTCCTAGTAATGACCCTCGTATTGTAGATAGTCTTAATGACCCTCGTGTAGTAGATAGTCTTTTTAGTATGATAATAAGATGTTATCTTCATTGTAGAATAATAAGAAAATATTATAACCTTTATATTATAATAATAAGGTAAAAGGACCAGAATGGAAATAAGTCACTCTGTCAGACTTTTTTGGGTTATCCCAGGTTCTCTACACATATGCTGCTATGTATGATAATTCTATGTAACTGTATTTGTGTATACCTGAATAAACTTACTTACTTACTTACAGTGTCTACAATGTCCACCTAGAATCTTGCAATATCTCAAATGTCTACCTGAAGTCTTGCAGTGTCTACAATGTTCACTTGGAGTCTTGCAGTGTCTAAAATGTCCGCCTTGAGTCTTCCATTGTCTACAATGTCCAACTGGAGTTATGCCGTGTCTACAATGTTCGCCTGGAGTTTTGCAGTGTCTACAATGTCCAGCTAGAGTCTTGCAATGTCTCAAATGTCTCATTGGAGTCTTGCAGTGTCTACAATGTCCACCAAGAGTCTTGCAGTGTCTACAAAGTCCGCCTGAAGTTTTGCAGTGTCTAAAATGTACACCTGGAGCCCTGCAGTGTCTAAAATGTCAACTTGGTGTCTTCCAGTGTCTACAATGTCCGCCTGGAGTCTTGTAGTTTGTACAATGTCCGCCTGGAGTCTTGTAGTGTCTACAATGTCCACGTGGAGTCTTTTAGTGTCTACAATGTCCACCTGGAGTCTTGCAGTGTTTGCAATGTCCGCCTGGCGTCTTGCAGTGTCTACAATGTCCCTCTGGAGTCTTACAGTGTCTGCAATGTCCTCCTGGAGTCTTGCAGTGTCTACAATGTCCACCTGGAGTCTTGCAGTGTCTATAATGTCCGCCTTGAGTCTTGCAGTGTAAACAAAGTCCAACTGGAGCCTTGCAGTGTCTACAATGTCCGCCTGGAGTCATGCAGTGTCTAAAATGTCCAATTGGAGCCTTACAATGTCAACATTGTCAACTGGAGTCTTGCAGTGTCTACAATGTCCACCTGGAGTCTTGCAGTGTCTACAATGTCCACCAAGAGTCTTGCAGTGTCTACAATGTCCGCCTGGAGTTTTGCAGTGTCTAAAATGTACACCTGGAGCCCTGCAGTGTCTAAAATGTCAACTTGGTGTCTTCCAGTGTCTACAATGTCCGCCTGGAGTCTTGTAGTTTGTACAATGTCCGCCTGGAGTCTTGTAGTGTCTACAATGTCCACGTGGAGTCTTTTAGTGTCTACAATGTCCACCTGGAGTTTTGCAGTGTTTGCAATGTCTGCTGGCGTCTTGCAGTGTCTACAATGTCCCTCTGGAGTCTTACAGTGTCTGCAATGTCCTCCTGGAGTCCTGCAGTGTCTACAATGTCCGTCAGGAGTCTTGCAGTGTCTACAATGTCCACCTGGAGTCTTGCAGTGTCTAGAATGTCCACATGGAGTCTTGCAGTGTCTACGATGTCCACCTGGAGTCTTGCAGAGTCTAAAATATCCGCCTGGAGTCTTGCAGTGTCTACAATGCCCGCCTGGAGTCTTGCAGTGTCTACAATGCCCGCCATAAGGTCTTGCAGTGTCTACAATATCCGCCTGGAGTCTAGCAATGTCTGCAATGTCCACATGGAGACTTTCAATGTCTACAATGTCAGCCTGGAGTCTTGCAGTGTCTACAATGTCCCCCTGGAGTGTTGCAATATGTACAATATCCCCCTGGAGTCTTACAGCGTCTACAATGTCCACCTGGAGTCTTGCAGTGTCTACAATGTCCACCTGGAGTCTTGCAGTGTGTTCAATGTCCGCCTGGAGTCTTGCAGTGTCTACAATGTCCGCCCGGAGTCTTGCAGTGTCTGCAATGTCAGCTTGGTGTCTTGCAGTGTCTACAATGTCCAACTGGAGTCATTAAGTGTCGACAATTTCCGCCAAAAGTCTGGCAGAGTCTACAATGCCCTCCTGGAATCTTGCAATGTCTACAATGTCTACCTTCAGTTTTGCAGTTTCCACAATGTCCACCTGGAGTCTTGCAGTGTCTAAAATGTCCATCTGGAGTCTTGCAGTGTCTACAATGTCCACCAGTAGTCTTGCAATGTCTCAAATGTCTGCCTGGAGTCTTGCAGAGTCTACAATGTCCACCTGGAGTCTTGCAGTGTCTAAAATATCCGCCTTGAGTCTTCCAGTGTCTACAATGTCCAACTGGTGTCTTGCAGTGTATACTATGTCCGCCTGGAGTCTTGCAGTGTCTACAATGTCCACCTGGAGTCTTGCAATGTCTCAAATGTCTGCCTGGAATCTTGCAGTGTTTAAAATGTCCACCTGGAGTCTTCCAGTGTCTACAATGTCCGCCAGGAGTCTTGCAGTGTATGCAATGTCCACCTGGAGTCTTGCAGTGTCTACAATGTCCGCCTGGAGTCTTGCAGTGTCAACAATGTCAGCCTCAAGTCTTGCGGTGTCTACAATGTCCACCTGGTGTCTTGCGGTGTCTACAATATCCAACTGGAGTCGTGCAGTGTCTACAATTTCCGCTTGGTGTCTTGCAGTGTCTACAATGTCCATTTGGAGTCTTACAATGTCTACAATGTCCAACTGGAGTCTTTAAGTGTCTACAATGTTCACCTTGAGTCTTGCAGTGTCTATAATGTCCTCCTGGAGTTTTGCAACGTCTAAAATGTGTGCCTGGAGTCTTGCAGTGTCTACAATGTCCACCTGGAGTCTTGCAGTGTCTACAATGTCCGACTGGAGTCTTGCAGTGTCTACAATGTCCATCTGGAGTCTTTTAATGTCTATAATGGCCGCCTCGAGTCTTGCAATGTCTACAATGTCCAATTTGTGTCTTGCAGTGTCTACAATGTCCGCCTGGAGACTTGCAGTGTCTACAATGTCCGCGTGGAGTCTTGCAATGTCTACAATGTCTGCCTGGAGACTTGCAGTGTCTACAATGTCCGCCTGGAGTCTTGCAGTGTCTACATTATTCACCTGGAGACTTGTAGTGTATACAATGTCCACCTGGAGTCTTTCAGTGTCTACAATGTCCGCCTGGAGTCTTGAAGCGTCTACAATGTTCACCTGGAGTCTTGCAGTGTCCACAATGTCCGCCTGGAGTCTTGCAATGTGTACAATGTCCACCTGGAGTGTTGCAGCGTATACAATGTCCCCCTGTTGTCTTGCAGTGTCTACAAAGTCCGCCTGGAATCTTGCAATGTCCACAATGTCAGTCTGGAGTCTTACAGTGTCTAAAATATCCACATGGAGTCTTGCAGTGTCTACAAAGTCCGCATGGAGTCTTGCAGTGTCCACAATGTCCGCCTGGAGTCTTGCTGTGTCTACAATGTTCACTTGTGTCTTCCAGTATCTACAATGTCTGCGTGGAGTCTTGCAGGATCTACAATGTCCGCGTGGAGCCTTGCAATGTCTACAATGTCTACCTGGAGTCTTGCAGTGTCTACAATGTCCACCTGGAGTCTTGCAGTGTCTACAATGTCCGCCTGGAGACTTACAGTGTCTACAATATCCGCATGGAGTCTTGCAATGTCTACAATGTGCACCTGGAGTCTTGCAATGTCTACAATGTGCACCTGGAGTCTTGCAATGTCTTCAAAGTCTTGCTGAAGTCGCAATGTGTACAATGTCCACCTGGAGTCTTGAAGGGACTACAGTGTCCGCCTGGAGTCTTGCAATGTATACAATGTCCACCTGGAGTCCTTCAATGTCTACAATGCCCGCCAAGAGTCTTGCAGTGTCTACAATGTCCAGCTGGAGTCTTGCAGTGTCTATAGTGTCCACCTGGAGTCTTGCAGTCTACAATGTTCGCCTTGAGTTTTGCAATATCTACAATGTCCACCTGGAGTCTCGCAGTGTCTACAATGTCCGCCTGGAGTTTTGCAATATCTACAATGTCCGCATGTTGTCTTGCAGTGGCTACAATGTCCGATTGGAGTCTTGCAGATTCTACAATGTCCGCCTGGTGTCTTTCAATGTCTATAATGCCCGTCTGGAGTCTTGCAGTGTCTGCAATGTCCGAGTGGAGTCTTGCAAAGTCTACAATATCCACCTGAAGTCTTGCAGTGTCTAAAATGTCTGCATGGAGTCTTGCAGTGTCTACAATGTCCGCCTTTAGTCTTGCAGTGTCTACAATGTCCACCTGGAGTCTTGCAGTGTTTACAATGTCCGCCTGGAGTCTCGCAATGCCTAAAATGTCCGCTTGGTGACTTGTAGTGTCTACAATGTCCGCTTGGAGTCTTGAAGCGTATGCAATTTCCAGCTGGAGTCTTCCAGTGTCTACAATGTCTGTCTTGAGTCTTGCAGTGTCTACAATGTCCACCTGGAGACTTGCAGTGTCTACAATGTCCACGTGGACTCTTGCAGTCTCTACAATGTCCGAATGGAGTCTTGCAGTGTTTACAATGTCCACGTGTAGTCTTGCAGTGTTTAAAATGTCCGCCTGAAGTCTTGCAGTTTCTACGATGTCCACCTGGAGTCTTGCAGTGTCTACAATATCCGCCTGGAGTCTTGCAGTGTCTACATTGTCAGCCTGGTGTATTGCAATGTCCGCAATGTCCAACTGGAGTCATGCAGTGTCGACAATTTCCGCCTGGAGTCTTGCAGAGTCTACAATGCCCTCCTGGAATCTTGCAATGTCTACAATGTCCACCTGGAGTCTTGCAGTGTCTACAATGTCCACATGGAGTCTTGCAGTGTCTAAAATGTCCATCTGGATATGCTGAATGTTGAAGACAGAGTAAAACAACTGAAGCTAAATCATGTTTATAAAATTGCTCAAAAACAGTGTCCAGAATATCTTGCTGTCAATTTTGTCAAGGGTGGGAACCAAAGCAATCATAGTACTAGGGGGAGAGAGCACAACTTTGTAGTACCCACAGTCATTGGCCAGGCGTCAAACACCTTTTATTGTACAGCAATAAAGGAATGGAACAGACTACCCACACATGTCAAAGCCAGTCATAGCATGAACCAGTTCAAGAAGAGTGCCAAAAGGTGTCTGATGAATGTAGCTACAGAAAGGGAGGGGAATGATTTTCTATTTTTTAGCTAAAATACGTGTAAATTTTACCTTATTCCTAGTAATGACCCTCGTATTGTAGATAGTCTTAATGACCCTCGTGTAGTAGATAGTCTTTTTAGTATGATAATAAGATGTTATCTTCATTGTAGAATAAAAACAAAATATTATAACCTTTATATTATAATAATAAGGTAAAAGGACCAGAATGGAAATTAGTCACTCTGTCAGACTTTTTTGGGTTATCCCAGGTTCTCTACACATATGCTGCTATGTATGATAATTCTATGTAACTGTATTTGTGTATACCTGAATAAAACTTACTTACTTGCAGTGTCTACAGTGTCCACCTTGAATCTTGCAATATCTCAAATGTCTACCTGAAGTCTTGCAGTGTCTACAATGTCCAGCTAGAGTCTTGCAATGTCTCAAATGTCTCATTGGAGTCTTGCAGTGTCTACAATGTCCACCAAGAGTCTTGCAGTGTCTACAATGTCCGCCTGGAGTCATGCAGTGTCTAAAATGTCCAATTGGAGCCTTACAATGTCAACATTGTCCAACTGGAGTCTTGCAGTGTCTACAATGTCCACCTGGAGTCTTGCAGTGTCTACAATGTCCACCAAGAGTCTTGCAGTGTCTACAATGTCCGCCTGGAGTTTTGCAGTGTCTAAAATGTACACCTGGAGCCCTGCAGTGTCTAAAATGTCAACTTGGTGTCTTCCAGTGTCTACAATGTCCGCCTGGAGTCTTGTAGTTTGTACAATGTCCGCCTGGAGTCTTGTAGTGTCTACAATGTCCACGTGGAGTCTTTTAGTGTCTACAATGTCCACTTGGAGTCTTGCAGTGTTTGCAATGTCCGCCTGGCGTCTTGCAGTGTCTACAATGTCCCTCTGGAGTCTTACTGTGTCTGCAATGTCCTCCTGGAGTCTTGCAGTGTCTACAATGTCCACCTGGAGTCTTGCAGTGTCTATAATGTCCGCCTTGAGTCTTGCAGTGTAAACAATGTCCAACTGGAGTCTTGCAGTGTCTACAATGTCCGCCTGGAGTCTTGCAGTGTCTACAATGTCCACCTGGAGTTTTGCAGTGTTTGCAATGTCCGCCTGGCGTCTTGCAGTGTCTACAATGTCCCTCTGGAGTCTTACAGTCTCTGCAATGTCCTCCTGGAGTTCTGTAATGTCTACAATGTCAGTCGGGAGTCTTGCAGTGTCTACAATGTCCACCTCTAGTCTTGCAGTGTCTAGAATGTCCGCATGGAGTCTTGCAGTGTCTACGATGTCCACCTGGAGTCTTGCAGAGTCTAAAATATCCGCCTGGAGACTTGCAGTGTCTACAATGCCCGCCAAGAGTCTTGCAGTGTCTGCAATATCCGCCTAGAGTCTTGCAGTGTCTTCAATGTCCACCTGGAGTCTAGCAATGTCTGCAATGTCCACATGGAGACTTTCAATGTCTACAATGTCTGCCTGGAGTCTTGCAGTGTCTACAATGTCCCCCTGGAGTGTGGCAATGTCTACAATATCCCCCTGGAGTCTTACAGCGTCTACAGTGTCCACCTGGAGCCTTGCAGTGTCTACAATGTCCGCCTGGAGTCATGCAGTGTCTATTATGTCCACTTGAAGTCTTGAAGTGTTTACAATATGCGCCTGGAGTCTTGCAGTGTCTACAATGTCCACCTGGAGTCTTGCAGTGTCTTCAATGTCCGCCTGGAGTCTTGCAGTGTCTACAATGTCTGCCCGGAGTCTTGCAGTGTCTGCAATGTCAGCTTGGTGTCTTGCAGTGTCTACAATGTCCAACTGGAGTCTTTCAGTGTCGACAATTTCCGCCAAGATTCTGGCAGAGTCTACAATGCCCTCCTAGAATCTTGCAATGTCTACAATGTCTGCCTTCAGTCTTGCAGTGTCTACAATGTCCACCTGGAGTCTTGCAGTGTCTAAAATATCCATCTGGAGTCTTGCAGTGTCTACAATGTCCACCAGTAGTCTTGCAATGTCTCAAATGTCTGCCTAGAGTCTTGCAGAGTCTACAATGTCCACCTGGAGTCTTGCAGTGTCTACAATGTCCGCCTGGAGTATTGCAATGTCTACAATGTCAGCCTGGAGTCTTGCAGTGTATACAATGTCCACCTGGAGTCTTGCAGTGTTTACAATGTCAGCGTGGAGTCTTGCAATGTCTACAATGCCTGCCTGGAGTCTTTCAGTGTCTACAATGTCCGCCTGGAGTCTTACAGTGTCTACAATGTCCACCAGGAGTCTAGTAATGTCTACAATGTCCACCTGGAGTCTTTCAATGTCTACAATGTCAGCCTGGAGTCTTGCAGTATCTACAATGTCCCCCAGGAGTCTTGCAATGTCTGCAATATCCGCATGGAGGCTCGCAGTGTCTATAATGTCCACCTGCAGTTTGCAGTGTCCACAATGTCCGTCTGGTGTCTTGCAGTGTCTACAATGTCCGCCTGGAGTCTTACAGTGTCTACAACGTCCACGTGGACTCTTGCACTCTCTACAATGTCCGACTGGAGTCTTGCAGTGTTTACAATGTCCACATGTAGTCTTGCAGTGTTTAAAATGTCCGCCTGAAGTCTTGCAGTTTCTACGATGTCCACCTGGAGTCTTGCAGTGTCTACAATATCCGCCTGGAGTCTTGCAGTGTCTACAATGTCAGCCTGGTGTATTGCAGTGTCTGCAATGTCCAACTGGAGTCATGCAGTGTCGACAATTTCCGCCTGGAGTCTTGCAGAGTCTACAATGCCCTCCTGGAATCTTGCAATGTCTACAATATCCACCTGGAGTCTAGCTGTGTCTACAATGTCCACATGGAGTCTTGCAGTGTCTAAAATGTCCATCTGGATATGCTGAATGTTGAAGACAGAGTAAAACAACTGAAGCTAAATCATGTTTATAAAATTGCTCACAAACAGTGTCCAGAATATCTTGCTGTCAATTTTGTCAAGGTTGGGAACCAAAGCATTCATAGTACTAGGGGGAGAGAGCACAACTTTGTAGTACCCACAGTCATTGGCCAGGCGTCAAACACCTTTTATTGTACAGCAATAAAGAAATGGAACAGACTACCCGCACATGTAAAAGCCAGTCATAGCATGAACCAGTTCAAGAAGAGTGCCAAAAGGTGTCTGATGAATGTAGCTACAGAAAGGGAGGGGAATGATTTTCTATTTTTTAGCTAAAATACGTGTAAATTTTACCTTATTCCTAGTAATGACCCTCGTATTGTAGATAGTCTTAATGACCCTCGTGTAGTAGATAGTCTTTTTAGTATGATAATAAGATGTTATCTTCATTGTAGAATAATAAGAAAATATTATAACCTTTATATTATAATAATAAGGTAAAAGGACCAGAATGGAAATAAGTCACTCTGTCAGACTTTTTTGGGTTATCCCAGGTTCTCTACACATATGCTGCTATGTATGATAATTCTATGTAACTGTATTTGTGTATACCTGAATAAACTTACTTACTTACTTACAGTGTCTACAATGTCCACCTAGAATCTTGCAATATCTCATATGTCTACCTGAAGTCTTGCAGTGTCTACAATGTTCACTTGGAGTCTTGCAGTGTCTAAAATGTCCGCCTTGAGTCTTCCATTGTCTACAATGTCCAACTGGAGTTATGCCATGTCTACAATGTTCGCCTGGAGTTTTGCAGTGTCTACAATGTCCAGCTAGAGTCTTGCAATGTCTCAAATGTCTCATTGGAGTCTTGCAGTGTCTACAATGTCCACCAAGAGTCTTGCAGTGTCTACAAAGTCCGCCTGGAGTTTTGCGGTGTCTAAAATGTACACCTGGAGCCCTGCAGTGTCTAAAATGTCAACTTGGTGTCTTCCAGTGTCTACAATGTCCGCCTGGAGTCTTGTAGTTTGTACAATGTCCGCCTGGAGTCTTGTAGTGTCTACAATGTCCACGTGGAGTCTTTTAGTGTCTACAATGTCCATCTGGAGTCTTGCAGTGTTTGCAATGTCCGCCTGGCGTCTTGCAGTGTCTACAATGTCCCTCTGGAGTCTTACAGTGTCTGCAATGTCCTCCTGGAGTCTTGCAGTGTCTACAATGTCCACCTGGAGTCTTGCAGTGTCTATAATGTCTGCCTTGAGTCTTGCAGTGTAAACAAAGTCAAACTGGAGTCTTGCAGTGTCTACAATGTCCGCCTGGAGTCATGCAGTGTCTAAAATGTCCAATTGGAGCCTTACAATGTCAACATTGTCAACTGGAGTCTTGCAGTGTCTACAATGTCCACCTGGAGTCTTGCAGTGTCTACAATGTCCACCAAGAGTCTTGCAGTGTCTACAATGTCCGCCTGGAGTTTTGCAGTGTCTAAAATGTACACCTGGAGCCCTCCAGTGTCTAAAATGTCAACTTGGTGTCTTCCAGTGTCTACAATGTCCGCCTGGAGTCTTGTAGTTTGTACAATGTCCGCCTGGAGCCTTGTAGTGTCTACAATGTCCACGTGGAGTCTTTTAGTGTCTACAATGTCCACCTGTAGTTTTGCAGTGTTTGGAATGTCCGCTGGCGTCTTGCAGTGTCTACAATGTCCCTCTGGAGTCTTACAGTGTCTGCAATGTCCTCTTGGAGTCCTGCAGTGTCTACAATGTCCGTCGGGAGTCTTGCAGTGTCTACAATGTCCACCTGGAGTCTTGCAGTGTCTAGAATGTCCGCATGGAGTCTTGCAGTGTCTACGATGTCCACCTGGAGTCTTGCAGAATCTAAAATATCCGCCTGGAGTCTTGCAGTGTCTACAATGCCCGCCTGGAGTCTTGCAGTGTCTAAAATGTCCTTCTGGAGTGTTGCAGTGTCTACAATGACCGCCTGGAGTCTTGCAGTGTCTACAATGTCCGCCTGGAGTTTTGCAGTGTCTACAATGTCCGCCTGGAGTCTTGCAGTGTCTACAATGTCCGCCTAGACTCTTGCAGTGTCTACAATATCCGCCTTGTGTCTTGCAGTATCTACAATGTCTGCCTGGATTCTTCCAATGTCTACATTGTCTGCCTGGAGTCTTGCAGTGTCTGCAATTTTCGCCTGGAGTCTTGTAGAGTCTGCAATATCCACATGGAGTCTTGCAGTGTCTACAATGTCTGCCTGGATTCTTCCAATGTCTACATTGTCTGCCTGGAGTCTTGCAGTGTCTGCAATTTTCGCCTGGAGTCTTGTAGTGTCTGCAATATCCACATGGAGTCTTGCAGTGTCTACAATGTCTGCCTGGATTCTTGCCGTGTCTACAATGTCCGCCTGGAGACTTGCAGTGTTTACAATGTCCACCTTGAGTTTTGCATTGACTGCAATGTCCACCAGCAGTGTTGCAGTGTCTACAATGTCCGCCTGGAGTCTTGCAGTGTCTGCAATGTCCACCTGGAGTCTTGCAGTGTCTACAATGTCCACCTGGAGTTTTGCAGTGTCTGCAATGTCCGACTGGAGTCTTGCAATTTCTAAAATGTCTGCCTGCAGACTTGCAGAGTCTACAATGTCCGCCTGGTGTCTTTCAATGTCTACAATGCCCGTCTGGAGTCTTGCAGTGTCTGCACTGTCCGAGTGGAGTCTTGTAGAGTCTCCAATATCCACCTGAAGTCTTGCAGTGTCTAAAATATCTACATGGAGTCTTGCAGTGTTTACAATGTCCGAATGGAGTCTTGCAGTGTCTACAATGTCCACCTGGAGTCTTGCAGTGTCTACAATGTCTGCCTGGAGTCTTGCAATGCCTAAAATGTCCGCTTGGTGTCTTGCAGTGTCTACAATGTCCGCCTGGAGTCTTGCAATATCTGCAATATCCGCCTGGAGTCTTGCAGTGTCTGCAATGTCCGCCTGAAGCCTTTCAGTGTCTACAATGTCCGCTGGAGTCTTTCAGTGTCTACAATGTCCGCCTCGAGTCTTGATGTGTCTACAATGTCCACCTGGAGTTTTGCTATGTCTACAATGTCCACCTGGAGTCTTGCAATGTCTACAATGTCCGCGTGGAGTCTTGCAGTGTCTACAATGTCCATTTATAGTCTTTCAGTGTCTACAATGTCCACCTGGAGTCTTGCACTGTCTACAATGTCCACCTGGAGTCTTGCAATGTCTACAATGTCCGCCTGGAGTCTTGGAGTGTCTACAATGTTCGCTTGGAGTCTTGCAATTTCTACAATGTCCGTTTGGTGTCTTGCACTGTCTACAATATCCGCCTGGAGTCTTGCAGTGTCTACAATGTTCACCTGGAGTCTTGCAGGGTCTGCAATATCCACCTGAAGTCTTGCACTGTCTACAATGTCCGCCTGAAGTCTTGCAGTGTCTACAATGTCCACCTGGAGTCTTGCAGTGTCTACAATGTTCGTCTGGAGTTTTGCAGTGTCTACAATGTCCACCTGGAGTCTTGCAGTGTATACAATGATCGACTGGAGTCTTGCAGAGTCTGCAATATCCACTTGGAGTCTTGCACTGTCTACAATGTCCGTCTGGAGTTTTGCAGTGTCTTCAATGTCCAAATGGAGTCTTACAGAGTCTACAATGCTCGCCTGGAGTTTTGCAGTGTCTACAATGTCCCCCATATGTCTAGCAGTGTCTTCAATGTCCGTCTGGAGTCTTGTAACATCTACAATGTACGCTTGGTGTCTTGCAGTGCCTACAATGTCCGCATGGAGTCTTGCAGTGTCTACAATGTCCACCTGGAGTCTTGCAGTGTCTACAATGTCCGCCTGGAGTCTTGCAATGCCTACAATGTCCGCTTGGTGTCTTGCAGTGTCTACAATGTCCGCCTGGAGTCTTGCAATATCTAAAATGTCCGCCTGGAGTCTTCTAGTGTCTACAATGTCCATCTGGAGTTATGCAGTGTCTACAAAGTCCGCCTTGAGTCTTGCAGTGTCTCCAATATCCACATGGAGTCTTGCAATTTCTACAATATCCGCCTGGAGTCTTGCAGTGTCTACAATATCCGCCTTGTGTCTTGCAGTGTCTACAATGTCTGCCTGGATTCTTCCAATTTCTACATTGTCTGCCTGGAGTCTTGCAGTGTCTGCAATTTCCGCCTGGAGTTTTGTAGTGTCTGCAATATCCACATGGAGTCTTGCAGTGTCTACAATGTCTTCCTGGATTCTTGTCGTGTCTACAATGTCCGCCTGGAGAATTGCAATGTTTACAATGTCCACCTTGAGTTTTGCATTGAGTGCAATGTCCACCAGCAGTGTTGCAGTGTCTACAATGTCCGCCTGGAGTCTTGCCGTGTCTACAATGTCCACCTGGAGTCTTGCAGTGTCTACAATGTCCACCTGGAGTTTTGCAGTGTCTGCAATGTCCGACTGGAGTCTTGCAATTTCTACAATGTCTGCCTGCAAACTTGCAGAGTCTACAATGTCCGCCTGGTGTCTTTCAATGTCTTCAATTCCCGTCTGGAGTCTTGCAGTGTCTGCAATGTCCGAGAAGAGTCTTGCAATATCTACAATGTCTGCCTGCAGACTTGCAGGGTCTACAATGTCCGCCTGGTGTCTTTCAATGTCTACAATGCCAGTCTGGAGTTTTGCAGTGTCTGCAATGTCCGAGTGGAGTCTTGCAGAGTCTACAATATCCACCTGAAGTCTTGCAGTGTCTACAATGTCCACCTGGAGTCTTGCAGGGTCTACAATGCCTGTCTGGAGTCTTGCAGTGTTTACAATGTCCGCCTGGAATCCTGTAGTGTCTACAATGTCCACCTGGAGTCTTGCAGTGTCTACAATGTCCGCCTGGAGTCTTGCAATGCCTAAAATGTCCGCTTGGTGTCTTGCAGTGTCTACAATGTCCGCCTGGAGCCTTTCAGTGTCTACAATGTCCGCTGGAGTCTTTCAGTGTCTACAATGTCCGCCTGGAGTCTTGCAATGCCTAAAATGTCCGCTTGGTGTCTTGAAGTGTCTGCAATGTCCGCCTGGAGTCTTGCAGTGTCTACAATGTCCAATTGGAGTCTTGGAGTGTCTACAATGTCCACTTGGAGTTTTGCTATGTCTACAATGTCCACCTGGAGTCTTGCAATGTCTACAATGTCCGCGTGGAGTCTTCAGTGTCTACAATGTCCAATTAAAGTCTTGCAGTGTCTACAATGTCCACCTGGAGTCTTGCTCTGTCTACAATATCCACCTGGAGTCTTGCAATGTCTACAATGTCCACCTGGAGTCTTGGAGTGTCTACAATGTACGCTTGGAGTCTTGCAATTTCTACAATGTCCGCTTGGTGTCTTGCACTGTCTACAATATCCGCCTGGAGTCTTGTAGTTTCTTCAATGTCCTCCTGGAGTCTTTTAATGTCTCAATGTCCGTCTGGAGTCTTGCAGTGTCTACAATGTTCACCTGGAGTCTTGCAGAGTCTACAATATCCACCTTGAGTCTTGCACTGTCTATAATGTCTGCCTGAAGTCTTGCAGTGTCTACAATGTCCACCTGGAGTCTTGCAGTGTCTGCAATGTTCGTCTGGGGTTTTGCAGTGTCTACAATGTCCACCTGGAGTCTTGCAGTGTCTACAATGTTCGACTGGAGTCTTGCAGAGTCTGCAATATCCACTTGGAGTCTTGCTCTGTCTACAATGTCCGTCTGGAGTTTTGCAGTGTCTACAATGTCCAAATGGAGTCTTGCAGTGTCTACAATGTTCGCTTGGAGTTTTGCAGTGTCTACAATGTCCCCCGGGGGTCTAGCAGTGTCTACAATGTCCGTCTGGAGTCTTGTAACATCTATAATGTACGCTTGGTGACTTGCAGTGTCTACAATGTCCGCATGGAGTCTTGCAGTGTCTACAATGTCCACCTGGAGTCTTGCAGTGTCTACTATGTCCGCCTGGAGTCTTGCAATGCCTAAAATGTCCGGTTGATGTCTTGCTGTGTCTACAATGTCCGCCTAGAGTCTTCTAGTGTCTACAATGTCCATCTGGAGTTATGCAGTGTCTACAAAGTCCGCCTTGAGTCTTGCAGTGTCTCCAATAACCACATGGAGTCTTGCAGTGTCTACAATGTCCGCCTGGATCCTTGCAGTGTTTACAATGTCCGCTTGAAGTCTTGTAGTGTCAACAATGTCCAACAGGAATCTTACGGTGTCTACAATGTCCGCCTGGAGTCTCTGCAGTGTCTACAATATCTGCCTGGAGACTTACAGTGTCTGCAATGTCCGCCTGGAGTCTTGCAGTGTCTACAATGTCTGCCTGGAATTGTGCAGTGTCTACAATGTCCGCCTGGAGTCTTGTAATGTCTAGAATGTCTGATTGGAGCCTTGCAATGTATACAATGTCCGCCTGGAGCCTTGCAGTGTCTACAATGTCCGCCTGGAGCCTTGCAGTGTCTACAATGTCCACCTGGAGTCTTGCAGTGTCTACAATGTCCGCCTGGAGTCTTGCAATGCCTAAAATGTTCGCTTGGTGTCTTGCAGTGTCTACAATAACCGCTTGGAGTCTTGCAATATCTGCAATGTCCGCCTGGAGTCTTGCAGTGTCTACAATGTCCGCCTGGAGCCTTTCAGAGTCTACAATGTCCGCTGGAGTCTTTCAGTGTCTACAATGTCCGCCTCGAGTCTTGAAGTGTCTGCAATGTCCGCCTGGAGCCTTGCAGTGTCTACAATGTCCACCTGGAATCTTGCAGTGCATACAAAGTGCACCTGGGGTCTTACAGTGTCTTCAGTGCACCTAGAGTCTTGCTGTGTCTACAATATCCGCCAGGAGTCTTGCAACATCTGCAAAGTCCGCCTGGAGGCTTGCAGTGTCTACAATGTCCGCCTGGAGCCTTTCAGTGTCAACAATGTCTCCTGGAGTCTTTCAGTGTCTAAAATTTCCGCCTCGAGTCTTGCAGTGTCTACAATGTCCAACTGGAGTCTTGGAGTGTCTACAATGTCCTCCTTTAGTTTTGCAATGTCTACAATGTCCACCTGGAGTCTTGCAATGTCTACAATGTCCGTCTGGAGTCTTGCAGTGTCTACAATGTCTGCCTGGAGACTTTCAGTGTCTATAATGTCCGCCTGGAGCCTTGCAATGTCTGCAATGTCCAATTGGAGTCTTGCAGTGTCTACAATGTCCACCTGGTCTCTTGCACTGTCCACAATGTCCACCTGGAGTCTTGCAATATCTACAATGTCCGCCTGGAGTCTTGGAGTGTCTGCAATGTCCGCTTGGAGTCTTACAATTTCTACAATGTCCGCTTGGTGACTTGCACTGTCTACAATATCCGCCTGGACTCTTGTAGGTTCATCAATATACTTTTGGAGTCTTTTAATGTCTGCAATGTCCGTCTGGAGTCTTGCAGTGTCTACAATGTCAACCTGGAGTCTTGCAGTGTCTACAATGTTCGTCTGGAGTCTTTCAGTGTCTACAGTGTCCACCTGAAGTCTTGCAGTGTCTACCATGTCCACCTGGAGTCTTGCACTGTCTACAATATCCGTCTGGAGTTTTGCAGAGTCTACAATGTCCACCTGCAGTCTTGCAGTGTCTACAGTGTTTTCCTGGAGTTTTGCAGTGTCTACAATGTCCACCTGGAGTCTTGCAGTGCCTACAATGTTCGCTTGGAGTTTTGCAGTGTCTACAATGTCCCCCGGGGGTCTAGCAGTGTCTACAATGTCCGCATGGAGTCTTGCAGTGTCTACAATATCCACCTGGAGTCTTGCAGTGTCTACAATGTCCGCCTGGAGTCTTGCAATGCCTAAAATGTCCGCTTGGTGTCTTGCAGTGTCTACAATGTCCGCCTGGAGTCTTGCAATATCTAAAATGTCCGCCTGGAGTCTTCAAGTGTCTACAATGTCCATCTGGAGTTATGCAGTGTCTACAAAGTCCGCCTTGAGTCTTGCAGTCTCTCCAATATCCACATGGAGTCTTGCAACATCTGCAATGTCCGCCTGGATGCTTGCAGTGTCTACAATGTCCGCCTGGAGCCTTTCAGTGTCTACAATGTCCGCTGGAGTCTTTCAGTGTCTAAAATGTCCGCCTCGAGTCTTGCAGTGTCTGCAATGTCCGCCTGGAGTCTTGCAGTGTCTACAATGTCCACCTGGAGTCTTGCACTGTCCACAATGTCCACCTGGAGTCTTGCAATATCTACAATGTCCGCCTTTAGTCCTGGAGTGACTACAATGTCCGCTTGGAGTCTTTCAATTTCTACAATGTCCGCTTGGTGACTTGCACTGTCTACAATGTCCGCCTGGAGTCTTGTAGTTTCTTCAATTTACTCCTGGAGTCTTTTAATGTCTGCAATGTCCGTCTGGAGCCTTGCAGTGTCTACAATGTCCACGTGGAGTCTTGCAATATCTACAATGTCCGCCTGGAGTCTTGGAGTGTCTACAATGTCCGCTTGGAGTCTTACAATTTCTACAATGTCCGCTTTTTGACTTGCACTGTCTACAATGTCCGCCTGGAGTCTTGTAGTTTCTTCAATTTACTCCTGGAGTCTTTTAATGTCTGCAATGTCCGTCTGGAGCCTTGCAGTGTCTACAATGTCCACCTGGAGTCTTGCAGTGTCTACAATGTCCGCCTGCAGTCTTGCAGTGTCTACAATGTCCACCTGGAGTCTTGCAGTGTCTACAATGTTCGTCTGGAGTCTTGCAGTGTCTACAATGTCCACCTGGAGTCTTGCACTGTCTACAATATCCGTCTGGAGTTTTGCAGAGTCTACAATCTCCACCTGGAATCTTGCAGTGTCTACAATGTTCGCCTGGAGTTTTGCAGTGTCTACAATGTCCACCGGGTGTCTTGCAGTGTTTACAATGTCCGCCTGCAGTCTTGCAGTGTCTACAATGTCCGTCTGGAGTTTTGCAGTGTCTATAATGTCCGCCTGGAGTCTTGCAGTGTCTACAATGTCCGCCTGGAGTTTTGCTGTGTCTACAATGTCCATCTGGAGTCTTGCAGTGTCTATAATGTCCGCCTGAAGTCTTGCAAATTCTACAATGTCCGCCTGGAGTCTTGCAGTGTCTACAATATCCGCCTTGTGTCTTGCAGTATCTACAATGTCTGCCTGGATTCTTCCAATGTCTACATTGTCTACCTGGAGTCTTGCAGTGTCTGCAAATTCCGCCTGGAGTCTTGTAGTGTCTGCAATATCCACATGGAGTCTTGCAGTGTCTACAATGTCTGCCTGGATTCTTGCCGTGTTTACAATGTCCGCTTGGAGAATTGCAGTGTTTACAATGTCCACCTTGAGTTTTGCATTGACTGCAATGTCCACCAGCATTGTTGCAGTGTCTACAATGTCCGCCTGGAGTCTTGCACTGTCTGCAATGTCCACCTGGAGTCTTGCAGTGTCTACAATGTCCACCTGGAGTTTTGCAGTGTCTGCAATGTCCGACTGGAGTCTTGCAGTGTCTACAATGTTCACCTGGAGTCTTGCAGAGTCTGCAATATCCACCTGGAGTCTTGCACTGTCTACAATGTCTGCCTGAAGTCTTGGAGTGTCTACAATGTCCACCTGGAGTCTTGCAGTGTCTACAATGTTCGTCTGGGGTTTTGCAGTGTCTACAATGTCCACCTGGAGTCTTGCAGTGTCTACAATGTTCGACTGGAGTCTTGCAGAGTCTGCAATATCCACTTGGAGTCTTGCACTGTCTACAATGTCCGTCAGGAGTTTTGCAGTGTCTACAATGTCCAAATGGAGTCTTTCAGTGTCTACAATGTTCGCCTGGAGTTTTGCAGTGTCTACAATGTCCCCCGGGGGTCCAGCAGTGTCTACAATGTCCGTCTGGA
Organism: Cherax quadricarinatus; assembly: GCF_038502225.1. Taxonomy (NCBI): domain Eukaryota; kingdom Metazoa; phylum Arthropoda; class Malacostraca; order Decapoda; family Parastacidae; genus Cherax; species Cherax quadricarinatus. The sequence continues at coordinate 26,003,992 of NC_091350.1, read as the reverse complement.
GTCTTGTAACATCTACAATGTATGCTTGGTGTCTTGCAGTGTCTACAATGTCCGCATGGAGTCTTGCAGTGTCTACAATGTCCAACTGGAGTCTTGCAGAGTCTACAATGTCCGCCTGGAGTCTTGCAGTGCCTAAAATGTCCGCTTGGTGTCTCGCAGTGTCTAAAATGTCCGCCTGGAGTCTTCTAGTGTCTACAATGTCCATCTGGAGTTATGCAGTGTCTACAAAGTCCGCCTTGAGTCTTGCAGTGTCTCCAATATCCACATGGAGTCTTGCAGTGTCTACAATGTCCGCCTGGATTCTTGCAGTGTCTACAATGTCCGCTTGAAGTCTTGTAGTGTCAACAATGTCCAACAGGAATCTTACGGTGTCTACAATGTCCGCCTGGAGTCTTTGCAGTGTCTACAATATCTGCTTGGAGACTTGCAGTGTCTGCAATGTCCGCCTGGAGTCTTGCAGTGTCTACAATGTCTGCCTGGAATTGTGCAGTGTCTACAATGTCCGCCTGGAGTCTTGCAATGTCTAGAATGTCTGCTTGGAGCCTTGCAATGTATACAATGTCCGCCTGGAGCCTTTCAGTGTCTACAATGTCCGCCTGGAGCCTTGCAGTGTCTACAATGTCCACCTGGAGTCTTGCAGTATCTACGATGTCCACCTGGAATCTTGCAGTGCATACAAAGTGCACATGGGGTCTTACAGTGTCTACAATGTCCACCTAGAGTCTTGCTGTGTCTACAATATCCGCCTGGAGCCTTTCAGTGTCTACAATGTCCGCTGGAGTCTTTCAGTGTCTAAAATGTCCGCCTCGAGTCTTGCAGTATCTACGATGTCCACCTGGAATCTTGCAGTGCATACAAAGTGCACCTAGGGTCTTACAGTGTCTACAATGTCCACCTAGAGTCTTGCTGTGTCTACAATATCCGCCTGGAGTCTTGCAACATCTGCAATGTCCGCCTGGATGCTTGCAGTGTCTACAATGTCCGCCTGGAGCCTTTCAGTGTCTACAATGTCCGCTGGAGTCTTTCAGTGTCTAAAATGTCCGCCTCGAGTCTTGCAGTGTCTGCAATGTCCGCCTGGAGACTTGCAGTGTCTACAATGTCCAATTGGAGTCTTGGAGTGTCTACAATGTCCACCTTTAGTTTTGCAATGTCTACAATGTCCACCTGGAGTATTGCAATGTCTGCAATGTCCGCCTGGAGTCTTGCAGTGTCTACAATGTCTGCCTGGAGTCTTTCAGTGTCTATAATGTCCGCTTGGAGCCTTGCAGTGTCTACAATGTCCAATTGGAGTCTTGCAGTGTCTACAATGTCCACCTGGAGTCTTGCACTGTCTACAATGTCCGCCTGGAGTCTTGGAGTGTCTACAATGTCCGCTTGGAGTCTTACAATTTCTACAATGTCCGCCTGGAGTCTTGTAGTTTCTTCAATGTACTCCTGGAGTCTTTTAATGTCTGCAATGTCCTTCTGGAGTCTTGCAGTGTCTACAATGTTCACCTGGAGTCTTGCACTGTCTACAATGCCCGCGTGGAGTCTTGCAGTGTCTACAATGTCCACCTGGAGTCTTGCAGTGTCTATAATGTTCGTCTGGAGTCTTGCAGTGTCTACAATGTCCACCTGGAGCCTTGCAGTGTCTACAATGTCCACCTGGAGTCTTGCACTGTCTACAATATCCGACTGGAGTTTTGCAGTGTCTACAATGTCCACCTGCAGTCTTGCAGTGTCTACAATGTCCGTCTGGAGTTTTGCAGTGTCTACAATGACCGCCTGGAGTCTTGCAGTGTCTACAATGTCCGCCTGGTGTTTTGCAGTTTCTACAATGTCCATCTGGAGTCTTGCAGTGTCTATAATGTCCGCCTGAAGTCTTCCAATTTCTACAATGTCCGCCTGGAGTCTTGCAGTGTCTACAATGTCCGCCTGGAGTCTTGCAGTTTCTACAATATCCGCCTTGTGTCTTGCATTGTCTACAATGTCTGCCTGGATTCTTCCAATGTCTACATTGTCTGCCTGGAGTCTTGCAGTGTCTGCAATTTTCGCCTGGAGTCTTGTAGTGTCTGCAATATCCACATGGAGTCTTGCAGTGTCTACAATGTCTGCCTGGATTCCTGCAGTGTCTACAATGTCCGCCTGGAGACTTGCAGTGTTTTCAATGCCCACCTTGAGCTTTGCATTGACTGCAATGTCCACCAGAAGTGTTGCAGTGTCTACAATGTCCGCCTGGAGTCTTGCAGTGTCTACAATGCCCACCTGGAGTTTTGCAGTGTCTACAATGTCCACCTGGAGTTTTGCAGTGTCTGCAATGTCCGCCTGGAGTCTTGCAATATCTGCAATGTCCGCCTGGAGTCTTGCAGTGTCTGCAATGTCCGCCTGGAACCTTTCAGTGTCTACAAAGTCCGCTGGAGTCTTTCCGTGTCTACAATGTCCGCCTCGAGTCTTGAAGTGTCAGCAATGTCCGCCTGGAGTCTTGCAGTGTCTACAATGTCCAATTGGAGTCTTGGAGTGTCTACAATGTTCACCTGGAGTTTTGCTATGTCTACAATGTCCACCTGGAGTCTTGCAATGTCTACAATGTCCGCGTGGAGTCTTGCAGTGTCTACAATGTCCAATTATAGTCTTGCAGTGTCTACAATGTCCACCTGGAGTCTTGCACTGTCTACAATGTCCACCTGGAGTCTTGCAATGTCTACAATGTCCGCCTGGAGTCTTGGAGTGTCTACAATGTTCGCTTGGAGTCTTGCAATTTCTACAATGTCCGCCTGGAGTCTTGCAGTGTCTACAATGTTCACCTGGAGTCTTGCAGAGTCTGCAATATCCACCTGGAGTCTTGCACTGTCTACAATGTCCGCCTGAAGTCTTGCAGTGTCTACAATGTCCACTTGGAGTCTTGCAGTGTCTACAATGTTCGTCTGGAGTTTTGCAGTGTCTACAATGTCCATCTGAAGTCTTGCAGTGTCTACAATGATCGACTGGAGTCTTGCAGAGTCTGCAATATCCACTTGGAGTCTTGCACTGTCTACAATGTCCGTCTGGAGTTTTGCAGTGTCTACAATGTCCAAATGGAGTCTTGCAGAGTCTACAAATTTCGCCTGGAGTTTTGCAGTGTCAACAATGTCCCCCGGGGGTCTAGCAGTGTCTACAATGTCCGTCTGGAGTCTTGTTACATCTACAATGTACGTTTGGGGTCTTGAAGTGTCTACAATGTCCGCATGGAGTCTTGCAGTGTCTACAATGTCCACCTGGAGTCTTGCAGTGTCTACAATGTCCGCCTTGAGTCTTGGAATGCCTACAATGTCCGCTTGGTGTCTTGCAGTGTCTACAATGTCCGCCTGGAGTCTTGCAATATCTAAAATGTCCGCCTGGAGTCTTCTAGTGTCTACAATGTCTATGTGGAGTTATGCAGTGTCTACAAGGTCCGCCTTGAGTCTTGCAGTGTCTCCAATATCCACATGGAGTCTTGCAGTGTCTACAATGTACGCCTGGATTCTTGCACTGTCTACAATGTCCGCTTGAAGTCTTGTAGTGTCAATAATGTCCAACAGGTATCTTACGGTGTCTACAATGACCGCCTGGAGTCTTTGCAGTGTCTACAATATCTACCTGGAGACTTGCAGTGTCTACAATGTCCGCCTGGAGTCTTGCAGTGTCTACAATGTCCGCTTGAAGTCTTGTAGTGTCAATAATGTCCAACAGGTATCTTACGGTGTCTACAATGACCGCCTGGAGTCTTTGCAGTGTCTTCAATATCTGCCTGGAGACTTGCAGTGTCTACAATGTCCGCCTGGAGTCTTGCAATGTCTACAATGTCCACCTGGAGTCTTGCAGTGTCTACGATGTCCACCTGGAATCTTGCAGTGCATACAAAGTGCACCTGGGGTCTTACAGTGTCTACAATGTCCACCTAGAGTCTTGCTGTGTCTACAATATCCGCCTGGAGTCTTGCAACATCTGCAATGTCCGCCTGGAGGCTTGCAATGTCTACAATGTCCGCCTGGAGCCTTTCATTGTCTACAATGTCCGCTGGAGTCTTTCAGTGTCTAAATTGTCCACCTCGAGTCTTGCAGTGTCTGCAATGTCCGTCTGGAGTCTTGCAGTGTCTACAATGTCCAATTGGAGTCTTGGAGTGTCTACAATGTCCACCTTTAGTTTTGCAATGTCTACAATGTCCACCTGGAGTCTTGCAATGTCTACAATGTCCGCCTGGAGTCTTGCAGTGTCTACAATGTCTGCCTGGAGTCTTTCAGTGTCTATAATGTCCGCCTGGAGCCTTGCAGTGTCTACAATGTCCAATTGGAGTCTTGCAGTGTCTACAATGTCCACCTGGAGTCTTTTAATGTCTGCAATGTCCGTCTGGAGTCTTGCAGTGTCTACAATGTCCAATTGGTGTTTTGCAGTGTCTACAATGTCCACCTGGAGTCTTTTAATGTCTGCAATGTCCGCCTGGAGTCTTGCAGTGTCTATAATGTCCACCTGGAGTCTTGCAGTGTCTACAATTTTCGTCTGGAGTTTTGCAGTGTCTACAATGTCCACCTGGAGTCTTGCAGTGTCTACAATGTTCGACTGGATCTTGAAGAGTCTGCAATATCCACCTGCAGTCTTGCAGTGTCTACAATGTCCGTCTGGAGTTTTGCAGTGTCTACAATGTCCGCTAGGAGTCTTGCAGTGTCTACAATGTCCGCCTGGAGTTTTGCAGTGTCTACAATGTCCATCTGGAGTCTTGCAGTGTCTATAATGTCCGCCTGAAGTCTTGCAAATTCTACAATGTCCGCCTGGAGTCTTGCAGTGTCTACAATATCCGCCTTGTGTCTTGCAGTGTCTATAATGTCCGCCTGAAGTCTTGCAAATTCTACAATGTCCGCCTGAAGTCTTGCAGTATCTACAATGTCTGCCTGGATTCTTCCAATGTCTACATTGTCTACCTGGAGTCTTGCAGTGTCTGCAAATTCCGCCTGGAGTCTTGTAGTGTCTGCAGTATCCACATGGAGTCTTGCAGTGTCTACAATGTCTGCCTGGATTCTTGCCGTGTTTACAATGTCCGCCTGGAGACTTGCAGTGTTTACAATGTCCACCTTGAGTTTTGCATTGACTGCAATGTCCACCAGCAGTGTTGCAGTGTCTACAATGTCCGCCTGGAGTCTTGCACTGTCTGCAATGTCCACCTGGAGTCTTGCAGTGTCTACAATGTCCACCTGGAGTTTTGCAGTGTCTGCTATGTCCGACTGGAGTCTTGCAATTTCTACAATGTCTGCCTGCAGACTTGCAGAGTCTACAATGTCCGCCTGGTGTCTTTCAATGTCTACAATGCCAGTCTGGAGTCTTGCAGTGTCTGCAATGTCCACCTGGAGTTTTGCAGTGTCTGCAATGTCCGACTGGAGTCTTGCAATTTCTACAATGTCTGCCTGCAGACTTGCAGAGTCTACAATGTCCGCCTGGTGTCTTTCAATGTCTACAATGCCAGTCCGGAGTCTTGCAGAGTCTACAATATCCACCTGAAGTCTTGCAGTGTCTAAAATATCTTCATGGACTCTTGCAGTGTTTACAATGTCCGCCTGGAGTCTTGCAGTGTCTACAATGTCCTCCTGGAGTCTTGCAGTGTCTACAATGTCCGCCTGGAGTCTTGCAATATCTGCAATGTCCGCCTGGAGTCTTGCAGTGTCTACAGTGTCCGCCTGGAGCCTTTCAGTGTCTACTATGTCCGCTGGTGTCTTTCAGTGTCTACAATGTCCGTCTCGAGTCTTGAAGTGTCTGCAATGTCCGCCTGCGGTCTTGCAGTGTTTACAATGTCCAATTGGAGTCTTGGAGTGTCTACAATGTCCACCTGGAGTTTTGCTATGTCTACAATGTCCACCTGGAGTTTTGCTATGTCTGCAATGTCTGCGTGGAGTCTTGCAGTGTCTACAATGTCCTATTATAGTCTTGCAGTGTCTACAATGTCCACCTGGAGTCTTGCACTGTCAACAATATCCACCTGGAGACTTGCAATGTCTACAATGTCCGCCTGGAGTCTTGGAGTGTCTACAATGTCCGCTTGGAGTCTTGCAATTTATACAATGTCCGCTTGGTGTCTTGCACTGTCTACAATATCCGCCTGGAGTCTTGTAGTTTCTTCAATGTCCTCCTGGAGTCTTTTAATCTCTCAATGTCCGTCTGGAGTCTTGCAGTGTCTACAATGTTCACCTGGAGTCTTGCAGAGTCTGCAATATCCACCTGAAGTCTTGCACTGTCTACAATGTCTGCCTGAAGTCTTGCAGTGTCTACAATGTCCACCTGGAGTCTTGCAGTGTCTACAATGTTCGTCTGGGGTTTTGCAGTGTTTACAATGTCCAACTGGAGTCTTGCAGTGTCTACAATGTTCGACTGGAGTCTTGCAGAGTCTGCAATATCCACTTGGAGTCTTGCACTGTCTACAATGTCCGTCAGGAGTTTTGCAGTGTCTACAATATCCAAATGGAGTCTTGCAGTGTCTACAATGTTCGCCTGGAGTTTTGCAGTGTCTACAATGTCCCCCGGGAGTCTAGCAGTGTCTACAATGTCCGTCTGGAGTCTTGTAACATCTACAATGTACGCTTGGTGTCTTGCAGTGTCTACAATGTCCGCATGGAGTCTTGCAGTGTCTACAATGTCCAACTGGAGTCTTGCAGTGTCTACAATGTCCGCCTGGAGTCTTGCAGTGCCTAAAATATCCGCTTGGTGTCTCACAGTGTCTACAATGTCCGCCTGGAGTCTTGCAATATCTAAAATGTCCGCCTGGAGTCTTCTAGTGTCTACAATGTCCATCTGGAGTTATGCAGTGTCTACAAAGTCCGCCTTGAGTCTTGCAGTGTCTCCAATATCCACATGGAGTCTTGCAGTGTCTACAATGTCCGCCTGGATTCTTGCAGTGTCTACAATGTCCGCTTGAAGTCTTGTAGTGTCAACAATGTCCAACAGGAATCTTACGGTGTCTACAATGTCCGCCTGGAGTCTTTGCAGTGTCTACAATATCTGCCTGGAGACTTGCAGTGTCTGCAATGTCCGCCTGGAGTCTTGCGGTGTCTACAATGTCTGCCTGGAATTGTGCAGTGTCTACAATGTCCGGCTGGAGTCTTGCAATCTCTAGAATGTCTGCTTGGAGCCTTGCAATGTATACAATGTCCGCCTGGAGCCTTTCAGTGTCTACAATGTCCGCCTGGAGCCTTGCAGTGTCTACAATGTCCACCTGGAGTCTTGCAGTATCTACGATGTCCACCTGGAATCTTGCAGTGCATACAAAGTGCACCTGGGGTCTTACAGTGTCTACAATGTCCACCTAGAGTCTTGCTGTGTCTACAATATCCGCCTGGAGTCTTGCAACATCTGCAATGTCCGCCTGGATGCTTGCAGTGTCTACAATGTCCGCCTGGAGCCTTTCAGTGTCTACAATGTCCGCTGGAGTCTTTCAGTGTCTAAAATGTCCGCCTCGAGTCTTGCAGTGTCTGCAATGTCCGCCTGGAGTCTTGCAGTGTCTACAATGTCCAATTGGAGTCTTGGAGTGTCTACAATGTCCACCTTTAGTTTTGCAATGTCTACAATGTCCACATGGAGTATTGCAATGTCTGCAATGTCCGCCTGGAGTCTTGCAGTGTCTACAATGTCTGCCTGGAGTCTTTCAGTGTCTATAATGTCCGCTTGGAGCCTTGCAGTGTCTACAATGTCCAATTGGAGTCTTGCAGTGTCTACAATGTCCACCTGGAGTCTTGCACTGTCTACAATGTCCACCTGGAGTCTTGCAATATCTACAATGTCCGCCTGGAGTCTTGGAGTGTCTACAATGTCCGCTTGGAGTCTTACAATTTCTACAATGTCCGCCTGGAGTCTTGTAGTTTCTTCAATCTACTCCTGGAGTCTTTTAATGTCTGCAATGTCCTTCTGGAGTCTTGCAGTGTCTACAATGTTCACCTGGAGTCTTGCACTGTCTACAATGCCCGCCTGGATTCTTGCAGTGTCTACAATGTCCACCTGGAGTCTTGCAGTGTCTACAATGTTCGTCTGGAGTCTTGCAGTGTCTACAATGTCCACCTGGAGTCTTGCAGTGTCTACAATGTCCACCTGGAGTCTTGCGCTGTCTACAATACCCGACTGGAGTTTTGCAGTGTCTACAATGTCCACCTGCAGTCTTGCAGTGTCTACAATGTCCATCTGGAGTCTTGCAGTGTCTACAATGTCCGCCTGGAGTCTTGCAGTGTCTACAATATCCGCCTTGTGTCTTGCATTGTCTACAATGTCTGCCTGGATTCTTCCAATGTCTACATTGTCTGCCTGGAGTCTTGCAGTGTCTGCAATTTTCGCCTGGAGTCTTGTAGTGTCTCCAATATCCACATGGAGTCTTGCAGTGTCTACAATGTCTGCCTGGATTCCTGCCGTGTCTACAATGTCCGCCTGGAGACTTGCAGTGTTTTCAATGCCCACCTTGAGTTTTGCATTGACTGCAATGTCCACCAGCAGTGTTGCAGTGTCTACAATGTCCGCCTGGAGTCTTGCAGTGTCTACAATGTCCACCTGGAGTCTTGCAGTGTCTACAATGTCCACCTGGAGTTTTGCAGTGTCTCCAATGTCCGCCTGGAGTCTTGCAATATCTGCAATGTCCGCCTGGAGTCTTGCAGTGTCTGCAATGTCCGCCTGGAACCTTTCAGTGTTTTAAAAGTCCGCTGGAGTCTTTCAGTGTCTACAATGTCCGCCTCGAGTCTTGAAGTGCCAGCAATGTCCGCCTGGAGTCTTGCAGTGTCTACAATGTCCAATTGGAGTCTTGGAGTGTCTACAATGTTCATCTGGAGTTTTGCTATGTCTACAATGTCCACCTGGAGTCTTGCAATGTCTACAATGTCCGAGTGGAGTCTTGCAGTGTCTACAATGTCCAATTATAGTCTTGCAGTGTCTACAATGTCCACCTGGAGTCTTGCACTGTCTACAATGTCCACCTGGAGTCTTGCAATGTCTACAATGTCCGCCTGGAGTCTTGGAGTGTCTACAATGTTCACTTGGAGTCTTGCAATTTCTACAATGTCCGCCTGGAGTCTTGCAGTGTCTACAATGTTCACCTGGAGTCTTGCAGAGTCTGCAATATCCACCTGGAGTCTTGCACTGTCTACAATGTCCGCCTGAAGTCTTGCAGTGTCTACAATGTCCACCTGGAGTCTTGCAGTGTCTACAATGTTCGTCTGGAGTTTTGCAGTGTCTACAATGTCCACCCGAAGTCTTGCAGTGTCTACAATGATCGACTGGAGTCTTGCAGAGTCTGAAATATCCACTTGGAGTCTTGCACTGTCTACAATGTCCGTCTGGAGTTTTGCAGTGTCTACAATGTCCAAATGGAGTCTTGCAGAGTCTACAAATATCGCCTGGAGTTTTGCAGTGTCAACAAAGTCCCCCGGGGGTCTAGCAGTGTCTACAATGTCCGTCTGGAGTCTTGTTACATCTACAATGTACGCTTGGTGTCTTGCAGTGTCTACAATGTCCGCATGGAGTCTTGCAGTGTCTACAATGTCCACCTGGAGTCTTGCAGTGTCTACAATGTCCGCCTGGAGTCTTGCAATGCCTACAATGTCCGCTTGGTGTCTTGCAGTGTCTACAATGTCCGCCTGGAGTCTTGCAATATCTAAAATGTCCGCCTGGAGTCTTCTAGTGTCTACAATGTCCATCTGGAGTTATGCAGTGTCTACAAGGTCCGCCTTGAGTCTTACAGTGTCTCCAATATCCACATGGAGTCTTGCAGTGTCTACAATGTCCGCTGGATTCTTGCAGTGTCTACAATGTCCGCTTGAAGTCTTGTAGTGTCAATAATGTCCAACAGGTATCTTACGGTGTCTACAATGACCGCCTGGAGTCTTTGCAGTGTCTACAATATCTGCCTGGAGACTTGCAGTGTCTACAATGTCCGCCTGGAGTCTTGCAGTGTCTACAGTGTCCACCTGGAGTCTTGCAGTGTCTACGATGTCCACCTGGAATCTTGCAGTGCATACAAAGTGCACCTGGGGTCTTACAGTGTCTACAATGTACACCTAGAGTCTTGCTGTGTCTACAATATCCGCCTGGAGTCTTGCAACATCTGCAATGTCCGCCTGGAGGCTTGCATTGTCTACAATGTCCGCCAGGAGCCTTTCAGTGTCTACAATGTCCGCCTCGAGTCTTGCAGTGTCTGCAATGTCCGTCTGGAGTCTTGCAGTGTCTACAATGTCCAATTGGAGTCTTGGAGTGTCTACAATGTCCACCTTTAGTTTTGCAATGTCTACAATGTCCACCTGGAGTCTTGCAATGTCTACAATGTCCGCCTGGAGTCTTGCAGTGTCTACAATGTCTGCCTGGAGTCTTTCAGTGTCTATAATGTCCGCCTGGAGCCTTGCAGTGTCTACAATGTCCAATTGGAGTCTTGCAGTGTCTACAATGTCCACCTGGAGTCTTTTAATGTCTGCAATGTCCGTCTGGAGTCTTGCAGTGTCTACAATGTCCAATTGGTGTTTTGCAGTGTCTACAATGTCCACCTAGAGTCTTGCTGTGTCTACAATATCCGCCTGGAGTCTTGCAGTGTCTACAATGTCTGCCTGGAGTCTTTCAGTGTCTATAATGTCCGCCTGGAGCCTTGCAGTGTCTACAATGTCCAATTGGAGTCTTGCAGTGTCTACAATATCCACCTGGAGTCTTTTAATGTCTGCAATGTCCGTCTGGAGTCTTGCAGTGTCTACAATGTCCAATTGGTGTTTTGCAGTGTCTACAATGTCCACCTGGAGTCTTTTAATGTGTGCAATGTCCGCCTGGAGTCTTGCAGTGTCTATAATGTCCACCTGGAGTCTTGCAGTGTCTACAATTTTCGTCTGGAGTTTTGCAGTGTCTACAATGTCCACCTGGAGTCTTGCAGTGTCTACAATGTTCGACTGGATCTTGCAGAGTCTGCAATATCCACCTGGAGTCTTGCACTGTCTACAATGTTCGTCTGGAGTTTTGCAGTGTCTACAATGTCCATCTGGAGTCTAGCAGTATCTACAATGTCCGCTTGGTGTCTTGCAGTGTTTACGATGTCCGCCTGGGGTCTTGCAGCGTCTGCAATTTCCACCTGGAGTCTTCCAGTGTCTACAATGTCTGCATTGAGTCTTGCAGTGTCTACAATGTCCGCCTGAAGTCTTGCAGTGTCTAAAATGTCCGCCTTGAGTCTTCTAGTGTCTACAATGTGCATCTGGAGTTATGCAGTGTCTACAAAGTCCGCCTTGAGTCTTGCAGTGTCTCCAATATCCACATGGAGTCTTGCAGTGTCTTCAATGTCCGCCTGGATTCTTGCAGTGTCTACAATGTCCGCTTGGAATCTTGTAGTGTCTACAATGTCCAACAGGAGTCTTACGGTGTCTACAATGTCCTCCTGGAGGCTTTCCAGTGTCTACAATGTTTGCCTGGAATCGTGCAGTGTCTACAATGTCCGCCTGAAGTCTTGCAATGTCTAGAATGTCTGCTTGGGGCCTTGCAATGTCTACAATGTCCGCCTGGAGCCTTGCAGTGTCTAAAATGTCCGCCTGGAGTCTTGCAGTGTCTACAATGTCCACCTTGAGTCTTGCAGTGCCTACGATGTCCACCTGGAATCTTGCAGTGTCTACAATGTGCACCTGGTTTCTTACAGTGTCTATAATGTCCACCTAGAGTCTTGCTGTGTCTACAATATCTGCTTGGAGTCTTGCAACATCTGAAATGTCCGCCTGGAGGCTTGCAGTGTCTACAATGTCCGCCTGGAGCCTTTCAGTGTCTACAATGTCCGCTGGAGTCTTTCAGTGTCTTCAATGTCCGCCTCGAGTCTTGCAGCGTCTGCAATGTCCGCCTGGAGTCTTGCAGTGTCTACAACGTCCAATTGGAGTCTTGGAGTGCCTACAATGTCCACATGGAGTTTTGCAATGTCTAAAATATCTACATGGAGTCTTGCAGTGTTTACAATGTCCTCCTGGAGTCTTGCAGTGTCTACAATCTTCACCTGTAGTCTTGCAGTGTCTACAATGTCCGCCTGGAGTCTTGCAAAGCCTAAAATGTCCGCTTGGTGTCTTGCAGTGTCTACAATGTCCGCCTGGAGTCTTGTAGCGTCTTTAATTTCCACCTGGAGTCTTCCAGTGTCTACAATGTCTGCCTTGAGACTTGCAGTGTCTACAATGTAAGCCTGGAGTCTTGCAGTGTCTAAAATGTTCGCCTTGAGTCTTCTTGTGTCTACAATGTCCATCTGGAGTTATGCAGTGTCTACAAAGTCCGCCTTGAGTCTTGCAGTGTCTCCAATATCCACATGGAGTCTTGCAGTGTCTACAATGTCCGCCGGGATTCTTGCAGTGTCTACAATGTCCGCTTGGAGTCTTGTAGTGTCTACAATGTCCAACAGGAGTCTTACGGTGTCTACAATGTCCTCCTGGAGTCTTTGCAGTGTCTACAATTTATGCCTGGAATCGTGCAGTGTCTACAATGTCCGCCTGGAGTCTTGCAATGTCTAGAATGTCTGCTTGGAGCCTTGCAATGTCTACAATGTCCGCCTGGAGCCTTCCAGTGTCTACAATGTCCGCCTGGAGTCTTGCAGTGTCTACAATGTCCATCTGGAGTCTTGCAGTGCCTACGATATCCACCTGGAATCTTGCAGTGTCTACAATGTGCACCTGGTTTCTTACAGTGTCTACAATGTCCACCTAGAGTCTTGCTGTGTCTACAATATCTGCCTGGAGTCTTGCAATATCTGAAATGTCCGCCTGGAGGCTTGCAGTGTCTACAAAGTCCGCCTGGAGCCTTTCAGTGTCTACAATGTCCGCTGGAGTCTTTCAGTGTCTTCAATGTCCGCCTCGAGTCTTGCAGCGTCTGCAATGTCCGCCTGGAGTCTTGCAGTGTCTAAAACGTCCAATTGGAGTCTTGGAGTGTCTACAATGTCCACCTGGAGTCTTGTAGTGTCTACGATGTCCACCTGGAGTCTTGCAATGTCTACAATGTCCGCCGGGAGTCTTTAAGTGTCTACTATGTCCGCCTGTAGTCTTGCAATGTCTATAATGTTCACTTGGAGTCTTGCACTTTCTACAATGTCCACTGGAGTCTTGCAATGTCTGCAAATTCCGCCTGGAGTCATGCAGAGTCTACAATGTTCGCTTGGAGTCTTTCAGTGTCTACAATGTCCGCCTCGAGTCTTGTAGTGTCTACAATGTCCAATTGGAGTCTTGCAGTGTCTACAATGTCCACCTGGAGTCTTGTAGTGTGTACAATGTCCACCAGGAGTCCTGCAATTTCTTCAATGTCCGCTTGGTGTCTTGCACTGTCTGCAATATCCGTATGTGGTCTTGTAGTGTCTACAATGTCCGCCTGGAGTCTTTGAATGTCTGCAAAGTCCGTCTTGTGCCTTGCAGTGTCTAAACTGCCCACCTGGAGTCTTGCAGTGTCTAAACTGTCCACCTGGAGTCTTGCAGTGTCTGCAGTATCCACCTGGAGTTTTGCAGTGTTTACAATGTCCGCCTGGAGTCTTTCAGTGTCTGCAATGTCCGCCTGTAGTCTTGCAGTGTCTACAATGTCCAATTGGAGTCTTGCAGTGTCTACCTGGAGTCTTGCAAAGTCTACTATGTCCACGTAGAGTCTCGCAGTGTCTACAATGTCCACCTGGAGTTTTGCAGTGGCTACAATGCCCGCCTCGAGTCTTGCAATGTCTACAATGTCCGCCTGGATCCTTGCAGTGTCTACAATGTCTACCTGGAGTCTTGCAATGTCTACAATGTACAATTGTAGCTTTGCAGTGCCTTCAGTTTCCGCCTGTAGTCTTGTAGTGTCTACAATGTCCGCCAGGAGTTTTTCTGTGTCTATAATGTCCACCTGTAGTTTTGCAATATCTACAATGTCCGCCTGGTGTCTTGCAGTGTCTACAATGTCCGCCTGAAGTCTTGCAGTGTCTACAATGTCCACCTGGAGTCTTGTAGTGTCTACAATGTCCACCTGGAGTCTTATAGTGTCTAAAATGCCCACCTGGAGTCTTGCAGTGTCTACAATGTCCACCTGGAGTCTTGCAGTGTCTAAAATGTCCACCTGCAGTCTTGTAGTGTCTACAATGTCCGCCAGGAGTCTTGCAATGTCTACAATGTCCGCTTAGTGTTTTGCAGTGTCTACAATGTCCGCCTGTAGTCTTTCAGTGTCTACAATGTCCGCCTGTAGTCTTTCAGTGTCTACAATGTCCGCCTGGGTTCTTGCAGTGTCTACAATATGTACCTGGTGTCTTCAAGGGTCTACAATGTCTGCCTGGAGTCTTGTAGTGTCTACAATGTCCGCCTGGAGTCTTGCAGTGTCTACAATGTCCGCCTGGAGTCTTGCAGTGTCTACAATGTCCACCTGGAGTCTTGCAGTGTCTACAATATCCACCTGGAGTCTTGCAGTGTCTACAATGTCCGCCTGGAGTCTTGCAGTGTCTACAATGTCCACCTGGAGTCTTGCAGTGTCTACAATATCCACCTGGAGTCTTGCAGTGTCTACAATGTCCATCTGGAGTCTTGCAGTGTCTACAATGTCCATCTGGAGTCTTGTAGTGTCTACAATATCCGCCTTTAGGGGTCAGTAGGGCAATTTTCCGCGCGCGCTCACCGAAAAATCGAAAAAATATGGAAATTGAGTTATATATACTGAAAAAATAGCTCAACTCTTTGGCAATGCAATGGTACCAGAATGAATGTTCTGCGATGTTTCTACAAGAAATTATAGTCATTTATATCAGGTATGGTGACGGCGATGTTGGTACCGAGTCTGCTCACGGCCTATATATTTTTCGGAGTTATTTCCTTGTTTTTTATCGCCTTTTCTTGCATTATTCTTTCTAATATAATAACTGACTATTTGGCATCATAAAACAGTAGGCGGGACTTATCCGCAGACTGAGTGACAGCTGGGAACCAGATGGGAACGGTCGGCAGTGTTCCCGCGCCCGAGGTGCCAGCCAGGAATCGCCCATTATTACGCTTATATCAGCTTATATATCAACTCTACGGCTTATTTGTCTATCAGAATTGATCTAAAATGATATAATAAACACTCTAAATAACATACAAACATGTTATATACTCTAGACTGAATAAAATAGGCCATAATATGGCCCAGAGATTATCGGGAATATTTCGATATAAAAGTGTAACTGGTCACCCTGTCGTCTCTGAGTAAGAGAAAACGGTGTTTTGAAGAGGATAACTGCACTAGAACATCAGTTTACTAAGAAATACACCCAAACAAACGCGATTTTCGCAAATTTTTTTTTTTTTTTTTTTTGAGACGGGGGCCGGCCGGCGTTCCCGGCCAATATCTCGGAAGTAACTTATTCACCTAAAGTCGAAACTTCTCGCTTTATTACTGAATTAAATGGAATATAATACTCACAAAAGTTGTATAAGAATGATTTCTCCATTTTTCACTGACCAAATTTTGGAAATATTCCAAATACTTTGGGAGTTATGTGGGAGTAAAGGGCAGATTTTTTTGCAATATTCCAGGAACTAACAAACTTTATTTTTTTTGTGAAATAAAGATAAGTTTATTTAGAGAAAAGGGCTCAACGAAAATTAGTATAAGCATTGTTCTCTCGGCACCAAGTGTCCAAACAACCTTACGTAGTCCCATATAAGAGAAAGTTTGGCCACAAGGGCATTTTCAGTAAATCAGTCATTTCTCAGTTGTTGTTTGAGGTATATTTTTGATAAATATTTTCAAGAAAGAGTGAAACGACTTTTTCTTGTGTACCAAAACTGGAGAAAATCGGACAGTAAACAACAGAGTTATAGATTTTGCCCTACTGCCCCCTTTAGTCTTGCAGTGTGTACAACGTCAGCTTGGAGTCTTGCAGTGTCTACAATGTCCGCCTTGAGTCTTGCAGTGTCTACAATATCCATATCGAGTCTTGCAGTGTCTACAATGTCCGCCTGGATTCTTGCAATGTCTACAATGGAAGCCTGTAGACTTGCAATGTCTACAATGTGCGTCTTGAGTTTTGCAGTGTCTACAATGTCCGCCTGGAGTCTTGCAGTGTCTACAATGTCCACCTGGAGTCTTCCAGTGACTACAATGTCCACCCGCAGTGTTGCAGCGTCTACAATGTCCGCCTGGAGTCTTGCAATGTCTACTATGTCCACGTTGAGTCTCGCAGTGTCTACAATGTCCACCTGTAGTTTTGCAGTGTCTACAATGTCCGCCTGGAATCTTGCAGTTTCTACAATGTCCGCTTATAGACTTGCAATGTCTACAATGTGCGCCTTGAGTTTTGCAGCGTCTACAATGTCCGCCTGGATTCTTGTAGAGTCTACAATGTCCACCTGGAGTCTTGCAGTGTCTACAATGTCTGCCTGGAGTCTTGCAGTGTCTACAAAGTCCGTCTGGAGTCTTGTAGATTCTACAATATCCTCCTGAAGTCTTTCAGTGTCTACAATGTCCGCCTGGAGTCTTGCAGTGTCTACAATGTCCGCCTGGAGTCTTGCAGTGTCTACAATGTCCGCCTAGAGTCTTTCAGTGTCTACAATGTCCGTTATGATTCTTGCAGTGTCTACAATGTCCACCTCGAGTCTTTCAGTGTCTACAATGTCCGCCTGGAGTCTTGCAGTGTCTGCAATGACCACCTGGAATTTTCAATGTCTACAATGTCCACCTGGAGTTTTGCAATGTCTACAATGTCCACCTGGAGTCTTGCAGTGTCTACAATGTCCACCTGGAGTCTTGCAGTGTCTACAATGTCCACCTGGAGTCTTTCAATGTCTATAATGTCCGCTTGGAGTCTTGCAGTGTCTACAATGTCCAACTGGAGTCATGCAATGTTTACAATGTCCAATTGGAGTCTTGTAATGTCTACAATGTCCACCTGGAGTCTTTCAATGTCTATAATGTCCGCTTGGAGTCTTGCAGTGTCTACAATGTCCAACTGGAGTCATGCAATGTTTACAATGTCCAATTGGAGTCTTGCAGCGTCTACAATGTTCGCCTGGAGTCTTGCAGTGTCTACAATGTCCACCTGGAGTCTTGCAGCGACTACAATGTTCGCCTGGAGTTTCGCAGTGTGTGCAATGTCCACCTGGAGTATAGCAATATCAACAATGTCCGCATGGTGTCTTGCAGTGTCTGCAATGTCCGACTGGAGTCTTGCAGTGTCTACAATGTCCGCCTGGAGTCTTACAGTGTCTACAATGTCCGCCTGGAGTCTTTTAGTGTCTACAATATCCGCCTGGAGTCTTGTAGTGTCTACAATGTCCATCTGGAGCCTTGCAGTGTCTACAATGTCCGCATGGAGTCTTTTAGTGTCTTAAATGTCTCCTTGGAGTCTTGTAGTGTCTACAATGTCCATCTGGAGTCTTGCAGTGTCTACAATGTCCAATTGGAGTCTTGTAGTGTCTACAATGTCCACATGGAGTCTTGCAGTGTCTAAAATGCTCGCCTGGATTCTTGCAGTGTCTACAATGTCCGCCTGGAGTCTTTCAATGTCTGCAATGTCCGTCTGGAGTCTTGCAGAGTCTACAATGTCCACCTGGAGTTTTGCAGTGTCTGCAATGTCCGCCTGGTGTCTTGGAATTTCTACAATGTCTGCCTGCAGACTTGCAGTGTCTACTGTGTCCACTTTTGTTTTTGCAGTGTCTGCAATGTCCGACTCGAGTCTAGCAATGTCTGTAATGTCCGCCTGGAGTCTTACAGTGTCTACAATGTCCGCTTGGTGTCTTATACTGTCTACAATGCCCGTTCGGAGTCTTGTAGTGTCTACAATGCCCGCCTAGAGTCTTTCAATGTCTGCAATGTCCGTCTGGAGTCTTGCAGAGTCTACAATGTCCACCTGGAGTTTTGCAGAGTCTGCAATGTCCGCCTGGTGTCTTGGAATTTCTACAATGTCTGCATGCAGACTTGCAGTGTCTACAATGTCCACTTTTGTTTTTGTAGTGTCTGCAATGTCCGACTCGAGTATTGCAATGTCTGCAATGTCCTCCTGGAGTCTTACAGTGTCTACAATGTCCGCTTGGAGTCTTGCAGTGTCTACAATGTCCGCATGGAGTCTTGCAATGTCTTCAATATCTGCTTGGAGCCTTGCAATGTCTACAGTGTCCGCCTGGAGTCTTGCAGTGTCTACAATGTCCGCCTGGAGTCTTGCAGTGTCTACAATGTGCACCTGGTATCTTGTAGTGTCTACAATGTGCACCTGGAGCCTTACAGTGTCTAAAATGTCCACCTAGAGTCTTGCTGTGTCTACAATAACCCCCTGGAGTTTTGCAACATCTCCAATGTCCGCCTGGAGGCTTGCAGTGTCTACATTGACTGCCTGGAGTCTTGCAATGT
The DNA here is from genome assembly GCF_038502225.1 of Cherax quadricarinatus. NCBI lineage: Eukaryota > Metazoa > Arthropoda > Malacostraca > Decapoda > Parastacidae > Cherax > Cherax quadricarinatus. The sequence continues at coordinate 25,985,716 of NC_091350.1, read as the reverse complement.
CTACAATGTTCGGCAGGAGTCTTGCACTGTCTACAATGTCCGCTTGGAGTCTTTCAGTGTCTATATTGACCGCCTTGAGTCTTACAGTGTCTACAATGTCCGCCTGGAGTCTTGCAGTGTCTACAATATCCAATTGGAGTCTTGCAGTGTCTGCAATGTCCACCTGGAGTTTTGCAGTGTCTACAATGTCCACCTGGAGTCTCGAAATGTCTACAATGTCCGCCTTGAGTGTTGCAGTCTCTAGAATGTCCACCTGGAGTCTTGTAGTGTCTACGATGTCCGCCTGGAGTCTTGCAGTGTCTACAATATCCAATTGGAGTCTTGCAGTGTCTGCAATGTCCACCTGGAGTTTTGCAGTGTCTACAATGTCCACCTAGAGTCTTGAAATGTCTACAATGTCCGCCTTGAGTGTTGCAGTCTCTAGAATGTCCACATGGAGTCTTGCAGTCTCTACAATGTCCGCCTGGAGTCTTGCAATGCCTACAATGTCCGCTTGGTGTCTTGCAGTGTCTACAATCTTCGCCTGGAGTCTTGCAGTGTCTGCAATTTCCACATGGAGTCTTCCAGTGTCTACAATGTCTGCCTTGAGTCTTGCAGTGTCTACAATGTCCGCCTGGAGCCTTGTAGTGTCTACACTGTCCATCTGGAGTCCTGCAGAGTCTACAATGTCCGCCTGGAGTCTTGCAGTGTCTACAATATCCACATGGATTCTTGCAGTGTCTACAATGTCCGCATAGAGTATTGTAGGGTCTATAAAATCCGCCTGGAGACTTGCAGTGTCTACAATGTCCACATTTAGTCTTGCAGTGTCTGCAATGTCCGCCTCGAGTCTTGCAATGTCTTCAATGTCCGCCTGGAGTCTTGCAGTGTCTACAATGTCTGACTGGAGTCTTGCAGTGTCTACAATGTCCGCCTGGAGTCTCGCAATGTCTAGAATGTCTGCTTGGAGCCTTGCAATGTCTACAATGTCCGCTTGGAGCCTTGCAGTGTCTACAATGTCCGCCTGGAGTCTTGCAGTGTCTACAATGTCTTCCTGGAGTCTTGCAGTGTCTACAATGTCCACCTGGAATCTTGCAGTGTCTACAATGTGCACCTAGGGTCTTACAGTGTCTTCTATGTCCACCTAGAGTCTTGCTGGGTCTACAATATGCGACTGGAGTCTTGCAACATCTGCAAAGTCCGCCTGGAGCCTTTCAGTGTCTACAATGTCCGCTGGAGTCTTTCAGTGTCTATATTGACCGCCTTGAGTCTTACAGTGCCTACAATGTCCGCCTGGAGTCTTGGAATGTCTACAATGTCCGCATGGAGTCTTGCAGTGTCTACAATGTCCGCTTGGAGTCTTTCGGTGTCAATATTGACCGCCTTGAGTCTTACAGTGTCTACAATGTCCGCCTGGAGTCTTGGAATGTCTACAATGTCCGCCCTGAGTGTTGCAGTGTCTGCAATGTCCACCTGGAGTTTTGCAGTGTCTACAATGTCCACCTGGAGTCTTGCAATGTCTACAATGTCCGCCCTGAGTGTTGCAGTCTCTAGAATGTCCACCTGGAGTCTTGTAGTGTCTACAATGTCCGCCTGGAGTCTTGCAATTTCTACAATGTCCACTTGGTGTCTTGCACTGTCTACAATATCCACCTGAAGTCTTGTAGTGTCTTCAATGTCGTCCTGAAGTATTTTAATGTCTGCAATGTCCGTCTGGAGTCTTGCAGTGTCTACAATGTCCGGCTGGAGTCTTGCAGTGTCTATAATGTCGACCTGCAGTCTTACAGTGTCTACAATGTTCGCCTGGAGTTTCGCAGTGTCTACAATGTCCACCTGGAGTCTTGCAGTCTACAATGCCGCCTGAAGTTTTCCAATATCTACAATGTCCGTCTGGAGTCTTTCAATGTCTACAATGACCGTCTGGAGTCTTGCCGTGTCTGGAATGACCGAGTTTAGTCTTCCAGAGTCTACAATATTCATCTGAAGTCTTGCAGTGTCTACAATGTCCGCTTGGAGTCTTTCGGTGTCTATATTGACCGCCATGAGTCTTACAGTGTCTACAATGTCCGTCTGGAGTCTTGCAGTGTCTACAATGTTCACCTGGAGTCTTGCAGAGTCTGCAATATCCACCTGGAGTCTTGCACTGTCTACAATGTCCGCCTGGAGTCTTTCAGTTTCTACAATGTCCGCATGGAGTCTTACAGTGTCTTCAATCTCCAACTAGAGTCTTGGAATGTCTACAATGTCCGCCTGGAGTCTTGCAGTCTACAATGTCCGCCTGGAGCCTTGCAACATCTGCAATGTCCTCCTGGAGTCTTGCAGTGTCTACAATGTCTGCCTGGAGCCTTTCAGTGCCTACAATGTCCGCCTGGAGTCTTACAGTGTCTACAATGTTCGCGTGGAGTTTCGCAGTGTCTACAATGTCCGTCTGGAGTCTTGCAGTGTCTACAATGTCCACCTTTTGTCTTGCAGTGTCTGCAATGTCCGCCTCGAGTCTTGCAATGTCTGCAATATCCGTCTGGAGCCTTACAGTGTCTACAATGTCCGCCAGGAGTCTTGCAATGTCTAGAATGACTGCTTGGAGCCTTGCAATGTCTACAGTGTCCGCCTGGAGCCTTGCAGTGTCTACAATGTCCAACTGGAATCTTGCAGTGTCTACAATGTCCACCTAGAGTCTTGCTGTGTCTACAATATCCGCCTGGAGTCTTGCAACATCTGCAATGTCCGCCTGGAGTCTTGCAGTGTCTACAATGTCCACCTTTGTTCTTGCAGTGTCTGCAATGTCCGCGTGGAGTCTTGCAGTGTCTACAATGTCCGCTTGGAGTCTTGCAGTGTCTACAATATCCGCCTGGAGTCTTGCAATGTCTACAATGTCTGCTTGGAGCCTTGCAATGTCTATAATGTCCGCCTGGAGCCTTGCAGTGTCTACAATGTCCTCCTTGAGTCTTGCAGTGTCTACAATGTCCACAAGGAATCTTGCAGTGTCTACAATGTACAACTGGAGTCTTGCAGTGTCTGCAATATCCACCTAGAGTCTTGCTGTGTCTACAATATCCGCCTGGATTCTTGCAACATCTGCAATATCCGCCTGGATTCTTGCAACATCTGCAATATCCGCCTGGAGTCTTGCAGTGTCTATAAAGTCCGGTTGGAGTCTTGCAGTGTCTACAATGTCCGCCGGGTGTCTTTCAGTGTCTACAATGTCCGCATGGAGTCTTGCAGTGTCTGCAATGTCCGCCTGGAGTTTTGCAGTGTCTACAATGTCCGCTTGGAGTCTTGCAGTGTCTACAATATCCGCCTGGAGTCTTGCAATGTCTACAATGTCTGCTTGGAGCCTTGCAATGTCTATAATGTCCGCCTGGAGCCTTGCAGTGTCTACAATGTCCTCCTTGAGTCTTGCAGTGTCTACAATGTCCACAAGGAATCTTGCAGTGTCTACAATGTACAACTGGAGTCTTGCAGTGTCTGCAATATCCACCTAGAGTCTTGCTGTGTCTACAATATCCGCCTGGATTCTTGCAACATCTGCAATATCCGCCTGGATTCTTGCAACATCTGCAATATCCGCCTGGAGTCTTGCAGTGTCTATAAAGTCCGGTTGGAGTCTTGCAGTGTCTACAATGTCCGCCGGGTGTCTTTCAGTGTCTACAATGTCCGCATGGAGTCTTGCAGTGTCTGCAATGTCCGCCTGGAGTTTTGCAGTGTCTACAATGTCCAATTGGAGTCTTGCAGTGTCTACAATGTCCACCTGAAGTCCTGCATTGTCTACAATATCCACCTGGAGTCTTGCAGTGTCAACAATGTCCGCCTGGAGTCTTGCAGTGTCTACAATATTAAATTGGAGTCTTGCAGTGTCTACAATGTCAACATGGAGTTTTGCTGTGTCTACAATGTCCACCTGGATTCTTACAATGTCTACAATTGACGTCCTGAGTCTTAGAGGGTCTACAATGTCCACCTGGAGTCTTGCAGTGTCTATATTGTCCGTTTGGAGTCTTACAGTGTCTACAATGTCCGCCTGGAGCCTTGCAGTGTCTACAATATCCAATTGGAGTCTTGCGGTGTCTACAATGTCCACATGGAGTTTTACAGTGTCTACAATGTCCACCTGGAGTCTTGCACAGTCTACAATTGTCGCCATGAGTCTTGCAGTGTCTACAATGTCCACCTGGAGTCTTGCAGTGTCTACAATGTCCGCCTGGAGTCTTGCAGTTTCTGCAATGTCCGCTTGGTGACTTGCACTGTCTACAATAACCACCTGGAGTCTTGTAGTGTCTACAATGTCCTCCTGGAGTCTTTTAATGTCTACAATGTGCAACTGGAGTCTTGCAGTGTCTACAATGTCCACCTAGAGTCTTTCTGTGTCCACAATATACGCTAGGAGTCTTGCAACATCTGCAATGTCCGCCTGGAGTCTTGTAGTGTCTACAATGTCCGTCTGGAGTCTTTCAGTGTCTACAATGTCCGCCTGGAGTCTTTCAGTGTCTTCAATGTCCGCCTGGAGTCTTGCAGTGTCTACAATGTCCGCCTAGAGTCTTGCAGTGTGTACAATGTCCATTTGGCGACTTGCAGTGTCTACAATGTCCACTTAGAGTTTTGCAGTGTCTACACTGTCCACCTAGAGTCTTGCAATGTCTACAATGTCCGCCTGGAGTCTTCCAGTGTCTACCATGTCCGCCTGGAGTCTTTCAGTGTCTATAATGTCCGCCTGGAGTCTTGCAGTTTCTAGAATGTCCAATTGGAGTCTTGCAGTGTCTGCAATGTCCATCTGGAGTCTTGCAGTGTCTACAATGTCCGCCTGGAGTCTTTCAGTTTCTGCAATGTCCGCTTGGTGACTTGCACTGTCTACAATAACCACCTGGAGTCTTGTAGTGTCTACAATGTCCTTCTGGAGTCTTTTAATGTCTACAATGTGCACCTGGAGTCTTACAGTGTCTACTATGTCCACCTAGAGTCTTTCTGTGTCTACAATATCCGCCTGGTGTCTTTCAGCGTCTACAATGTCCGCATAGAGTCTTGCAGTGTCTACAAAGACCGGTTGGAGTCTTGCAGTGTCTACAATGTCCGCCTGGTGTCTTTCAGCGTCTACAATGTCCGCATGGAGTCTTGCAGTGTCTGCAATGTCCGCCTGGAGACTTGCAGTGTCTACTATGTCCAATTGGAGTCTTGGAGTGTCTACAATGTTCTCCTGGAGTCTTGCACTGTCTACAAAGATCGGCTTGAGTCTTGCAGTGTCAACAATGTCCACCTTGACTCTTGCAGTGTCTACAATGTTCGCCTGGAGTTTTGCATTGTCTACAATGTCCACCTCGAGTCGTGCAGTGTCTACAATGTCCGCCTGGAGTCTTGCAACATCTACTATGTCCACTTGGTGTCTTGCAGTGTCTACAATGTCCGCCTGGAGTCTTGTAGTGTCTACAATATCCGTCTGGAGTATTGCAGTGTCTGCAATGTCCATTTGGAGTCTTGCAGTGTCTACAATATCCGCCTGGAGTTTTGCTGTGTCTACAATGTCCATTTATAGTCTTGCAGTGTCTACAATGTCTGCCTGGAGTCTTGCAGTGTCTACAATGTCCGCCTGGAGTCTTGCAGTGTCTACAATGTCCGCCTGGAGTCTTGCAGTGTCTACAATGTCCATCTGGAGTCTTGCAGTGTCTACAATGTCCATTTGGAGTCTTGCAGTGTCTACAATATCCGCCTGGAGTTTTGCAGTGTCTACAATGTCCTTCTGGAGTCTTGCAGTGTCTACAATGTCCACCTGGAGTCTTGCAGTGTCTACAATGTTTGCCTGAAGTCTTGCAATTTCTACAATGTCCGCTTGGAGTCTTGCAGTGTCTTCAATATCCGCCTTGTATCTTGCAATGTTTACAATGTCCGCCTAGAGTCTTCCAATGTCTACAATGCCCGCCTGGAGTCTTGCAGTGTCTACAAAATCCACATGGAGTCTTGCAGTGTCTATTGTGTCGGCCTTGATTCTTGCAGTGTCTACAATGTCCGCCTGGAGTCTTGCAGTGTCTACAATGTCCGCATGGAGTCTTGCAGTGTCTACAATGTCCGCATGGAGTCTTGCAGTGTCTACAATGTCCGCCTGCAGTCTTGCAGTGTCTACAATGTCCACCCGGAGTCTTGCAGAGAAGGCAATGTCCAACGGGAGTCTTGCAGTGTCTACAATGCCTTCCTGGAGTGTTGCAGTGTCTACAATGTCCACCTGGATTCTTGCAGTGTCTACAATGTCCACGTGGAGCTTTGCAGTGTCGACAATGTCCTCCTGGAGTCTTGCAATGTCTGCAATATCCACCTGGAGACTTGCAGTGTCTACAATGTCCGCCTGGAGTCTTGCAGTGTCTACAATGTCCACCTGGAGTCTTACCATGTCTACAATGTCCACCTGGAGTCTTGCAATGTCTACAATGTCCGCCTATAGTCTTGCAGTGTCTACAATGTCCGTCTGGAGTCTTTCAGTGTCTACATTGTCTATCTGGAGCCTTGCAGTGTCTACAATGTCCACCTGGGGTCTTGCAATGTCTACAATGTCCGCCTGGAGTGTTGCAATGTCTACAATGTCCGCCTTGAGTCTTGCAGTGTCTACCATGTCCTCCTGGAGTCTTTCAGTGACTATAATGTCCGCCTGGAGTCTTGCAGTGTCTAGAATGTCCAATTTGAGCCTTGCAGTGTCTGCAATGTCCATCTGGAGTCTTGCAGTGTCTACAATGTCCACCTGTAGTCTTGCAATGTCTACAATGTCCGCCTGGAGTCTTTCAATGTCTGCAATGTCCGCCCTGAGTCTTTCAGTGTCTATAATGTCCCCCTGCAGTCTTGCAGTGTCTGCAATGTCCGCCTGGAGTCTTGCAGTGTCTGCAATGTCCGCATGGAGTATTGAAGTGTCTACAATATCCGCCTGGAGTCTTGCAGTGTCTACTATGGATGACTCTGTCATTGCAATTCAGGTGTTATCTGCAAAAGAAGACACAGCGCTGTGGCTAATATCCCTGACTATGTCAGATATGAGGATGAGCAACAGGATGGGAGCCAGTACTATGCCTTGTGGAACACAGCTTTTCACTGTAACTTCATCAGTCTTTGCTCTCTTTTCTGTTACATTTTGTTAGGAAATTATAGATCCATCTATCAACTTTTCCTGTTATTCATGTTATTTTAACACCATATATGTAACTGTTATCATCACATAGCAATCAAGTGTCATAAGTGAAGATAACTGGTTGAGGGAACACATGAGTGAAGATAACTGGTTGAGGGAACACATAAGTGAAGATAACTGGTTGAGGGAACACATAAGTGAAGATAACTGGTTGAGGGAGCACATAAGTGAAGATAACTGGTTGAGGGAACACATAAGTGAAGATAACTGGTTGAGGGAACACATAAGTGAAGATAACTGGTTGAGGGAACACATAAGTGAAGATAACTGGTTGAGGGAACACATAAGTGAAGATAACTGGTTGAGGGAACACATAAGTGAAGATAACTGGTTGAGGGAACACATAAGTGAAGATAACTGGTTGAGGGAACACATAAGTGAAGATAACTGGTTGAGGGAACACATAAGTGAAGATAACTGGTTGAGGGAACACATAAGTGAAGATAACTGGTTGAGGGAACACATAAGTGAAGATAACTGGTTGAGGGAACACATAAGTGAAGATAACTGGTTGAGGGAACACATAAGTGAAGATAACTGGTTGAGGGAACACATAAGTGAAGATAACTGGTTGATGGAACACATAAGTGAAGATAACTGGTTGAGGGAACACATAAGTGAAGATAACTGGTTGAGGGAACACATAAGTGAAGATAACTGGTTGAGGGAACACATAAGTGAAGATAACTGGTTGAGGGAACACATAAGTGAAGATAACTGGTTGAGGGAACACATAAGTGAAGATAACTGGTTGAGGGAACACATAAGTGAAGATAACTGGTTGAGGGAACACATAAGTGAAGATAACTGGTTGAGGGAACACATAAGTGAAGATAACTGGTTGAGGGAACACATAAGTGAAGATAACTGGTTGAGGGAACACATAAGTGAAGATAACTGGTTGAGGGAACACATAAGTGAAGATAACTGGTTGAGGGAACACATAAGTGAAGATAACTGGTTGAGGGAACACATAAGTGAAGATAACTGGTTGAGGGAACACATAAGTGAAGATAACTGGTTGAGGGAACACATAAGTGAAGATAACTGGTTGAGGGAACACATAAGTGAAGATAACTGGTTGAGGGAACACATAAGTGAAGATAACTGGTTGAGGGAACACATAAGTGAAGATAACTGGTTGAGGGAACACATAAGTGAAGATAACTGGTTGAGGGAACACATAAGTGAAGATAACTGGTTGAGGGAACACATAAGTGAAGATAACTGGTTGAGGGAACACATAAGTGAAGATAACTGGTTGAGGGAACACATAAGTGAAGATAACTGGTTGAGGGAACACATAAGTGAAGATAACTGGTTGAGGGAGCACATAAGTGAAGATAACTGGTTGAGGGAACACATAAGAGAAGATAACTGGTTGAGGGAACACATAAGTGAAGATAACTAGTTGTGGGAACACATAAGTGAAGATAACTGGTTGAGGGAGCACATAAGTGAAGATAACTGGTTGAGGGAACACATAAGTGAAGATAACTGGTTGAGGGAACACATAAGTGAAGATAACTGGTTGAGGGAACACATAAGTGAAGATAACTGGTTGAGGGAACACATAAGTGAAGATAACTGGTTGAGGGAACACATAAGTGAAGATAACTGGTTGAGGGAACACATAAGTGAAGATAACTGGTTGAGGGAACACATAAGTGAAGATAACTGGTTGAGGGAACACATAAGTGAAGATAACTGGTTGAGGGAACACATAAGTGAAGATAACTGGTTGAGGGAACACATAAGTGAAGATAACTGGTTGAGGGAACACATAAGTGAAGATAACTGGTTGAGGGAACACATAAGTGAAGATAACTGGTTGAGGGAACACATAAGTGAAGATAACTGGTTGAGGGAACACATAAGTGAAGATAACTGGTTGAGGGAACACATAAGTGAAGATAACTGGTTGAGGGAACACATAAGTGAAGATAACTGGTTGAGAGAACACATAAGTGAAGATAACTGGTTGAGGGAACACATAAGTGAAGATAACTGGTTGAGGGAACACATAAGTGAAGATAACTGGTTGAGGGAACACATAAGTGAAGATAACTGGTTGAGGGAACACATAAGTGAAGATAACTGGTTGAGGGAACACATAAGTGAAGATAACTGGTTGAGGGAACACATAAGTGAAGATAACTGGTTGAGGGAACACATAAGTGAAGATAACTGGTTGAGGGAACACATAAGTGAAGATAACTGGTTGAGGGAACACATAAGTGAAGATAACTGGTTGAGGGAACACATAAGTGAAGATAACTGGTTGAGGGAACACATAAGTGAAGATAACTGGTTGAGGGAACACATAAGTGAAGATAACTGGTTGGGGGAACACATAAGTGAAGATAACTGGTTGAGGGAACACATAAGTGAAGATAACTGGTTGAGGGAACACATAAGTGAAGATAACTGGTTGAGGGAACACATAAGTGAAGATAACTGGTTGAGGGAACACATAAGTGAAGATAACTGGTTGAGGGAACACATAAGTGAAGATAACTGGTTGAGGGAACACATAAGTGAAGATAACTGGTTGAGGGAACACATAAGTGAAGATAACTGGTTGAGGGAACACATAAGTGAAGATAACTGGTTGAGGGAACACATAAGTGAAGATAACTGGTTGAGGGAACACATAAGTGAAGATAACTGGTTGAGGGAACACATAAGTGAAGATAACTGGTTGAGGGAACACATAAGTAAAGATAACTGGTTGAGGGAACACATAAGCTAGACACATCTCCAACACTTGGGTATCTTTATTGTATAAATTTTCCTCAATAAAGATTCCCATATGTTACTAAAGTGTCTAATTTATCAGCTGTGACAGAACAAGTAAAAATTCCCTCACAAACTTGAAGTTTTCGTTCACTGATATAACCTAACACAAGATTTTTTTTAACTTTCTTGAAAGAAATTTAAACGAGAACTTAAAAAAAATATATATGTTTAGTGTATTTCCCTGAAACATTTTCTAGTAGCTGGGTTGGTAGCGCTTTCAACTCACACACTGAGGTCCGTGGTTTGATCTCCGGTACGGGTGGAAACATTCGGGTGTCTTTCTTTAAGACACCTTCTGTCCCTGTTCTCCTAGCAGTAAGTAGGTACCTGGGTGTTAGCTGACTGGTGTGGGTCGCATCCTGGGGACAAAATTAACATAAGTTCCAAGAAATTATCTGCATTTAGAATGTCACTGATTTTAGCAATGGTCTCTAATAATAATAATAATAATAATAATAATAATAATAATAATAATAATAATAATATTTACTACCAGTACATGTACAAGGTATACAGATCATAGCTGACATCAGTGACAAACTACTATATAGAAGGCTGCTTGTTATGCTGAACATTTCTCTAAAATTATGTCAGTTTTGTCCCTGGATGCGACTCACACCAGTCCACTAACACCCACGATGTGACTCACACCAGCCCACTAACACTCAGGATGTGACCCACACCAGTCCACTAACACCCAGGATGTGACCCACGCCAGTCCACTAACACCCAGGATGTGACCCACACCAGTTCACTAACACCCAGGATGCGACCCACACCAGTCGACTAAAACCCAGGTACCCATTATTATTGATGGGGAACATAGACAACCGGTGTAAAGAAACACGCCCAATCCTTCTACCCTCGTCGGGAATGGAACCTAGACCATCGCCGTGTGAAGAGAGAGCTTTACCCACCACCATTATTATTTATATTATTATTATTATTGTTATTATTATTATTATTATTAGTAGTAGTAGTAGTAGTAGTAGTAGTAGTAGTAGTCGTAGTAGTAGTAGTACTAGTAGTCTTGTTATTATTATTACTATTATTATTATTATTATTATTATTATTATTATTATTATTATTATTATTGTCATCAATTACCCCCTCAATCGAATTGGCTAATGCAACCACTCCATCCCCAGAGAGATGAACCCCATCCCTTGCATACATATCACGTTTGCCAAAGAATAGGTCCCAGTTATCAATGAATGGGATTGCAAGTTCCTTGCAGTACCTGTCTAGCCAGCAATTTATACCAATTGTCCTAGACATCCATTCATTGCCCACTCCCTTTCTAGGCAAGATGCTACATATGACTGGGATCCCTCTCTTAGACCTAACAACTTCTATGGCTGACCTGTACTTATCAAGGAGATCCTGTCTCCAGCCCTTCCCAATGTCATTACCCCCATCACTAAGTCAGATAATGGGCTTGTTCCCATTACCTGACATAACATTATCCAACCTGCTGACTATGTCACCAACATCAGCTCCTGGGAAACACACCTTCTGTCTGACCTTTCTATCTCTGTTACAAAAAAAACATGGTCCATATATCTTACCTGAGAATATCCCATAATTAAAATATTCTTACCGTGATTAGCAGGGGAATCAGTGGTACCTTCAACGTCACTAACCACTGAAGTACACTCGTAATGCAGAACAGAGAATCAATTTCCTACCTTCAAATCTTCTCTGTTAACTCTCCTTATCTTCCTTCTTCCTGAATTGTCAGCCAGTTACAACTTAAAGCAGCTGCCACTCTCACTGCTGGTGACCATTTCCTCCTTACCAGCTAAATCTTTCTCACACTCACTTTCAAACTCCTGTAGGCGAAGCTTCAGCCTCCTATTTTTCTCCTGAAGAAGTACAACCTCCTTTTTCAACACCTGAACCAGAGATTCTAAAACACTACTACAAGCCATGGTTCTTGGTAACACCCCACTCTAACTCCCAGAGAGCTTAGGACAGGTATGACTACATGTGACCACTGACCGCAGCATACTAACCACTGACCTCAGCGTACCCTGACCACTGACCTCAGTGTACTGACCTCAGCAAACTTCATTTTATACAGAGTGGCCCACTTGAAGATTTAGCTGATGTCCGCTTGGAGTCTTGCAATTCGGGTGTCATCTACAAAGGAGGACACAGAGCTATGGCTTACATCTCTGTCTATGTCAGATATGAGGATGAGGAATAGGATTGGAGCAGGTACTGTGTCTTATGGAACGGAGTCTTTCACAGTAGCTGCCTCAGACTTTACTCTGTTTACTATTACTCTGTGTTCTATTTGCCAGGAAGTTATAGATCCATCTACCAACTTTTCCTGTTATTTCTTTATCACATTTTTGTGTTATTACACCGTGGTCACACTTGTCGAAGGATTTTCAAAATCTATGTGTCTGCATTTTGTTTATTCTCTATAGCATGCAGGACCGTGTTGCCCTGGGTTAAGTGATGGGCTTCTAGGTGGTTGGCGATCTTGCTTCTTAGGACCCTTTTAAAGATTTTTATGATATGGGCTGTTAGTGCTATCGGTCTGTAGTTCTTTGCAATTGCTTTACAGCCCCCTTTGTGGAGTGTGGCTATGTCTGTTTTTTTAGTGAATGTGGGATGACCCCTGTGTCCATGTTCCCTCTCTATAAAATTCTGAAGGAATGCAACAGGAGCTTCTTGCAGCTCTTGATGAACACGGAGTTCCATGTGTTCCTTGGCTCAGAGTTCATGGGCATGTCATTTGTTGTCATTTCAAAGTCTTGTGGTGTTAGAGTAATATCAGAGATTTTTGAGATAACCATATTTTGGGTCTCGGTCTTAAAGAATTCATTTGGATTGTTTACCCTTAGTCTGGGTAACCGCTCACTGAACAGAGTCGCATTTCTTTGCTGTCATCTGTGTATGTCCCATCTCGCCTAAACAAGGGCTCAATACTGAATGTTTTTTTTCCTTAGATTTTGTATAAGAGAAGAAGTATTTTGTTTGTTTTTCAATTTCCTTTATTGTTTCTAGTTCTTCCTGCGATTCTTGTTTCCTGTAAGATTCCTTCAGTTTAAGTTCGATATTTGCTATTTCATTGACCAGTGCCGCTCTTGTATTTCAGATATATTGGACCCTCTCAGCAGCTCTGTGATTCCTCGCCTTCGTCTGTATATGGAGCATCTCTCTCTTTCTAGTTTACATCTTCTCTTTCTTTTTCTTAATGGAATGTGCCTTAAGCAGATCTGAAGGACCACGGAGTTAATTTTTTATTAGAATCTGCTTTACAGTAACTGTATTCCTAGCTCAAGCAGGGTTGAGTGGACCCTTCGCTTCCGGCTTATGGAAGGTCAATTACTTGAAACTCAACACTCTAGTACCCACAAAATAGGGGCACTTGCATCCTGCAGAGGTGTCTGGCAGCGATGAGGCTTCGGGTACTGTCTTGAGATGTCGAGCCACAGTTAATCCTCTCTCACTTGTCTTCGTATAACTGATCGCTATAGACAATTACCTCACTACCAAGATATGTCTTTTATTGTTCAGATATTTACACTTCTTCCTAATTTTATGGACATATCCTTATTACACGCAACATTAGCAGTACTCGAGGAAGATAAATGCTGGCTGCTATTTCTTCTTGCTAGCTTGTTTTCATGTTTTTTTATTTTTTATTTTATATTTTACATCATTTTCTTAGCGCTTAACTCTGCTTGGAAACACACATTGTTCTGTTGGTAATTGTAATTATGTGAATCATGGCAACTCCAGCCTGGCAAAAGGCCAGCAGCTACCTTCCTAAGATCTGATTGCCGAAAAATCAGTGGCCACCATGCCACGGTGCCCCGTAACCTGGTGGCTAAAGCTCTCGCTTCACACGGCGAGGGTCCTGGTTCGATTCCCAGCCTGGGTAGAAACATTGGGAGTGTTTCTTTACGCCGGTTGTCTATGTTCCCCATCAGTAAAATTAGTACCTGGGTGTTAGTGGACTGGTGAGGGTCGCATCCTGCGACAAAACTAAAATAATTTGTCAGAAATGCTCTGCATAATAAGGGGTTTTCTATATACTAGTTTGTCATTGATGTCAGCTATGGTCTGTATACCTTGTACATGTACTTGTGGAAATAAAGATATTATTATTATTATTATTATTATTATTATTATTATTATTATTATTATTATTATTATTATTATTATTATTATAGAGTGAAGTGAGAGGGACATGCCAGTGTAGCGATGACTGCTGAGAGGACGCACAGGTATATGCTACGCATTTTATTGTTACAATACTGGATACATAAGCTGTGTGCTGCTGCTGTGTTCTATGACAGTTACGTAATATGAAGAAGAGCTACCAATGTTTCCTCATTATTTTCTATCACACAGGATGGTGTTCCTACACCGGGTGATAGAACAGGTTGATCCAGGAGACATAAGTAGGGTGATAAAGGACATCATTAAGTACATTAATAGGTATTTAGCAGCTATGTAAGCTTGCAAGACTTCATGTCAGAAGACATGGAATGAAGACCTGTAAGACCTGGGGTTACTGTTGCTTTTCAAATGTTATCTCTTAGGAGAATCTATCTTCTCTCACACTTTCTCAGCCTCTTTCCAACCTTCTCCAAATATCTTCCTTTCTCTCCTTCTTACCAGGACTCAGGTTGAAGATCCTTCCTTCCAGGACTCAGGTTGAAGATCCTTCCTTCCAGGACTCAGGTTGAAGATACTTCCTTCCAGGACTCAGGTTGAAGCTCCTTCCTTCCAGGACTCAGGTTGAAGCTCCTTCTTACCAGGACTCAGGTTGAAGCTCCTTCCTTCCAGGACTCAGGTTGAAGATCCTTACCATGACTCATGTTATATCTCCTTCCTTCCATGATTCAGGTTGAAGATCCTTCTTACCATGACTCATGTTATATCTCCTTCCTTCCAGGACTCAGATTGAAGATCCTTCTTACCATGACTCATGTTACATCTCCTTCCTTCCAGGACTCAGGTTGAAGCTCCTTCTTACCAGGACTCAGGTTGAAGCTCCTTCCTTCCAGGACTCAGGTTGAAGATCCTTACCATGACTCATGTTATATCTCCTTCCTTCCAGGACTCAGATTGAAGATCCTTCTTACCATGACTCATGTTACATCTCCTTCCTTCCAGGACTCAGATTGAAGATCCTTCTTACCATGACTCATGTTATATCTCCTTCCTTCCAGGACTCAGATTGAAGATCCTTCTTACCATGACTCATGTTATATCTCCTTCCTTCCTGGACTCAGATTGAAGATCCTTCTTACCATGACTCATGTTATATCTCCTTCCTTCCAGGACTCAGATTGAAGATCCTTCTTACCATGACTCATGTTATATCTCCTTCCTTCCTGGACTCAGATTGAAGATCCTTCTTACCATGACTCATGTTATATCTCCTTCCTTCCAGGACTCAGGTTGAAGATCCTTCTTACCATGACTCATGTTATAGCTCCTTCCTTCCAGGACTCAGATTGAAGATCCTTCTTACCATGACTCATGTTACATCTCCTTCCTTCCTGGACTCAGATTGAAGATCCTTCTTACCATGACTCATGTTATAGCTCCTTCCTTCCAGGACTCAGATTGAAGATCCTTCTTACCATGACTCATGTTATAGCTCCTTCCTTCCAGGACTCAGATTGAAGATCCTTCTTACCATGACTCATGTTACATCTCCTTCCTTCCTGGACTCAGATTGAAGATCCTTCTTACCATGACTCATGTTATAGCTCCTTCCTTCCAGGACTCAGATTGAAGATCCTTCTTACCATGACTCATGTTATATCTCCTTCCTTCCAGGACTCAGGTTGAAGATCCTTCCTTACATTGTAACATTAAAAGGATTGGAAAAAAATAACTTTACTAATTGCAAATTTATTCAGACTAATACATGAAGAAATATGAAAGACATGAAGTGCTGGAAGTGAAGTGAGAAGTGAAATGAGAAGTGAAGTGAGAAGTGAAATGAGAAGTGAAGTGAGAAGTGAAATGAGAAGTGAAGTGAGAAGTGAAATGAGAAGTGAAGTGAGAGGTGAGGTGAGAGGTGTGTTACAGCGGCTATGGTAGAGTTACGAAGATCAAGGAAACATTCCTGACTGAGAAAGAATGCGTCTACTGATTGTTTCTGATCTTAAAATATTTTAGTAATCATTTAAGAATTTAGTAGCATTTGTTGCTTCATATTTTTGTGAAGAAGTTTTCTCAATTTAATTTACATTTATTTTTTTTCCTGTTCGTTTTTCATTATTGTTTTTATTTATCTTGAACCAAATGGAGTGATGAACATGAACAGGTAGTGGGTATCTCGTTCGTCAACAGGTAGTGGGTATCTCGTTCGTCAACAGGTAGTGGGTATCTCGGTCGTCAACAGGTAGTGGGTATCTCGGTCGTCAACAGGTAGTGGGTATCTCGGTCGTCAACAGGTAGTGGGTATCTCGGTCGTCAACAGGTAGTGGGTATCTCGGTCGTCAACAGGTAGTGGGTATCTCGGTCGTCAACAGGTAGTGGGTATCTCGGTCGTCAACAGGTAGTGGGTATCTCGGTCGTCAACAGGTAGTGGGTATCTCGGTCGTCAACAGGAAGTGGGTATCTCGGTCGTCAACAGGTAGTGGGTATCTCGGTCGTCAACAGGTAGTGGGTATCTCGGTCGTCAACAGGTAGTGAGCATCATCGTCATCAACAGGAAGTGGGCATCACAGTCGTCAACAGGTAGTTGGCATCACGGTCGTCAACAGGTAGTGGCCATCATGGTCGTCAACAGGTAGTGGGCATCATGGTCGTCAACAGGTAGTGGGCATCATGGTCGTCAACGGGTAGTAGGCATCACGGTCGTCAACAGGTAGTGGCCATCATGGTCGTCAACAGGTAGTGGCCATCATGGTCGTCAACAGGTAGTGGGCATCATGGTCGTCAACAGGTAGTGGGCATCATGGTCGTCAACGGGTAGTAGGCATCACGATCGTCAACAGGTAGTGGCCATCATGGTCGTCAACAGGTAGTGGCCATCATGGTCGTCAACAGGTAGTGGGCATCATGGTCGTCAACGGGTAGTAGGCATCACGGTCGTCAACGGGTAGTAGGCATCACGGTCGTCAACGGGTAGTAGGCATCACGGTCGTCAACAGGTAGTAGGCATCACGGTCGTCAACGGGTAGTAGGCATCACGGTCGTCAACAGGTAGTAGGCATCACGGTCGTCAACGGGTAGTAGGCATCACGGTCGTCAACAGGTAGTAGGCATCACGGTCGTCAACGGGTAGTAGGCATCACGGTCGTCAACAGGTAGTAGGCATCACGGTCGTCAACGGGTAGTAGGCATCACGGTCGTCAACAGGTAGTAGGCATCACGGTCGTCAACAGGTAGTAGGCATCACGGTCGTCAACGGGTAGTAGGCATCACGGTCGTCAACAGGTAGTAGGCATCACGGTCGTCAACAGGTAGTAGGCATCACGGTCGTCAACGGGTAGTAGGCATCACGGTCGTCAACAGGTAGTAGGCATCACGGTCGTCAACGGGTAGTAGGCATCACGGTCGTCAACGGGTAGTAGGCATCACGGTCGTCAACAGGTAGTAGGCATCACGGTCGTCAACGGGTAGTAGGCATCACGGTCGTCAACGGGTAGTAGGCATCACGGTCGTCAAAGGGTAGTAGGCATCACGGTCGTCAACAGGTAGTAGGCATCACGGTCGTCAACAGGTAGTAGGCATCACGGTCGTCAACGGGTAGTAGGCATCACGGTCGTCAACAGGTAGTAGGCATCACGGTCGTCAACGGGTAGTAGGCATCACGGTCGTCAACGGGTAGTAGGCATCACGGTCGTCAACAGGTAGTAGGCATCACGGTCGTCAACAGGTAGTAGGCATCACGGTCGTCAACGGGTAGTAGGCATCACGGTCGTCAACAGGTAGTAGGCATCACGGTCGTCAACAGGTAGTAGGCATCACGGTCGTCAACGGGTAGTAGGCATCACGGTCGTCAACAGATAGTAGGCATCACGGTCGTCAACAGGTAGTAGGCATCACGGTCGTCAACGGGTCGTAGGCATCACGGTCGTCAACAGGTAGTAGGCATCACGGTCGTCAACAGGTAGTAGGCATCACGGTCGTCAACGGGTAGTAGGCATCACGGTCGTCAACAGGTAGTAGGCATCACGGTCGTCAACAGGTAGTAGGCATCACGGTCGTCAACGGGTAGTAGGCATCACGGTCGTCAACGGGTAGTAGGCATCACGGTCGTCAACGGGTAGTAGGCATCACGGTCGTCAACAGGTAGTAGGCATCACGGTCGTCAACGGGTAGTAGGCATCACGGTCGTCAACAGGTAGTAGGCATCACGGTCGTCAACGGGTAGTAGGCATCACGGTCGTCAACAGGTAGTAGGCATCACGGTCGTCAACAGGTAGTAGGCATCACGGTCGTCAACAGGTAGTAGGCATCACGGTCGTCAACGGGTAGTAGGCATCACGGTCGTCAACAGGTAGTAGGCATCACGGTCGTCAACGGGTAGTAGGCATCACGGTCGTCAACAGGTAGTAGGCATCACGGTCGTCAACGGGTAGTAGGCATCACGGTCGTCAACGGGTAGTAGGCATCACGGTCGTCAACAGGTAGTAGGCATCACGGTCGTCAACGGGTAGTAGGCATCACGGTCGTCAACGGGTAGTAGGCATCACGGTCGTCAACGGGTAGTAGGCATCACGGTCGTCAACAGGTAGTAGGCATCACGGTCGTCAACAGGTAGTAGGCATCACGGTCGTCAACGGGTAGTAGGCATCACGGTCGTCAACGGGTAGTAGGCATCACGGTCGTCAACAGGTAGTAGGCATCACGGTCGTCAACGGGTAGTAGGCATCACGGTCGTCAACGGGTAGTAGGCATCACGGTCGTCAACGGGTAGTAGGCATCACGGTCGTCAACGGGTAGTAGGCATCACGGTCGTCAACGGGTAGTAGGCATCACGGTCGTCAACGGGTAGTAGGCATCACGGTCGTCAACAGGTAGTAGGCATCACGGTCGTCAACAGGTAGTAGGCATCACGGTCGTCAACGGGTAGTAGGCATCACGGTCGTCAACAGGTAGTAGGCATCACGGTCGTCAACAGGTAGTAGGCATCACGGTCGTCAACAGGTAGTAGGCATCACGGTCGTCAACAGGTAGTAGGCATCACGGTCGTCAACAGGGTAGTAGGCATCACGGTCGTCAACGGGTAGTAGGCATCACGGTCGTCAACGGGTAGGTAGTAGGCATCACGGTCGTCAACGGGTAGTAGGCATCACGGTCGTCAACAGGTAGTAGGCATCACGGTCGTCAACGGGTAGTAGGCATCACGGTCGTCAACAGGTAGTAGGCATCACGGTCGTCAACAGGTAGTAGGCATCACGGTCGTCAACAGGTAGTAGGCATCACGGTCGTCAACAGGTAGTAGGCATCACGGTCGTCAACGGGTAGTAGGCATCACGGTCGTCAACAGGTAGTAGGCATCACGGTCGTCAACAGGTAGTAGGCATCACGGTCGTCAACAGGTAGTAGGCATCACGGTCGTCAACGGGTAGTAGGCATCACGGTCGTCAACAGGTAGTAGGCATCACGGTCGTCAACAGGTAGTAGGCATCACGGTCGTCAACAGGTAGTAGGCATCACGGTCGTCAACAGGTAGTAGGCATCACGGTCGTCAACAGGTAGTAGGCATCACGGTCGTCAACGGGTAGTAGTACGGCATCACGGTCGTCAACAGGTAGTAGGCATCACGGTCGTCAACAGGTAGTAGGCATCACGGTCGTCAACAGGTAGTAGGCATCACGGTCGTCAACAGGTAGTAGGCATCACGGTCGTCAACAGGTCATCATGGTCGTCAACAGGTAGTAGGCATCATGGTCGTCAACAGGTAGTAGGCATCATGGTCGTCAACAGGTAGTAGGCATCATGGTCGTCAACAGGTAGTAGGCATCACGGTCGTCAACAGGTAGTAGGCATCACGGTCGTCAACAGGTAGTAGGCATCACGGTCGTCAACGGGTAGTAGGCTTCACG
>NC_091350.1:25940739-25960739 GCF_038502225.1 Cherax quadricarinatus | reverse complement strand
CCTAGCCAAGCACGTAAAGAAACTAGAGAAAGTGCAAAGGTTTGCAACAAGACTAGTCCCAGAGCTAAGAGGTATGTCCTACGAGGAGAGGTTAAGGGAAATCAACCTGACGACACTGGAGGACAGGAGAGATAGGGGGGACATGATAACGACATACAAAATACTGAGAGGAATTGACAAGGTGGACAAAAACAGGATGTTCCAGAGATTGGACACAGTAACAAGGGGACACAGTTGGAAGCTAAAGACACAGATGAATCACAGGGATGTTAGGAAGTATTTCTTCAGCCACAGAGTAGTCAGTAAGTGGAATAGTTTGGGAAGCGATGTAGTGGAGGCAGGATCCATACATAGCTTTAAGCAGAGGTACGATAAAGCTCACGGCTCAGGGAGAGTGACCTAGTAGCGATCAGTGAAGAGGCGGGGCCAGGAGCTCGGACTCGACCCCCGCAACCTCAACTAGGTGAGTACAACTAGGTGAGTACACACACACACACACACACACACACACACACACACACACACATACACACACACACACACACACACACACACACACATACACACACACGCACACACACACACACACACACACACACACACACACATACACACACACACACACACACACACACACACACACACACACACACATACACACACACACACACACACACACACACACACATACACACACACACACACACACACACACACACACACACACACACACACACACACACACACACACACACACACACACACACACACACACACACACACACACACACACACACACACACACACACACACACACACACACACACACACACACACACACACACACACACACACACACACACACATACACATACACACACACACACACACACACACACACACACACATACACACACACACACACACACACACATACACACACACACACACACACATACACACACACACACACACACACACACACACACACACACACACACACACACACACACACACACACACACACACACACACACACACACACACACACATACACACACACACACACACACACACACACACACACACACACACACACATACACACACACACACACACACACACACACACATACACACACACACACACACACACACACACACACACACACACACACACACACACACACACACACACACACACACACACACACACACACACACACACACACACACACACACACACACACACACACACACACACACACACACACACATACACACAGTGGCGTTGCTGATCAAAAATCGCTGGAATTTTGATGAGCTGGAGAGAGGAGATAGCGGAGAAGAAAGTGATTACATAGTGGGAACACTTCACTCTGGAGGTCCCAAGGTGGTAATAGCAGTGATGTATAACCCACCACAGAACAGCAGGAGGCCAAGGCAAGAGTACGACGAGAGCAATAGAGCGATGGTTGACACACTGGCTAGAGCGGCCAGAAGAGCTCATGCATGCAGTGCAAAGCTCCTGATCATGGGGGACTTTAACCACAAGGAGATCGATTGGGAGAACTTGGACCCACATGGGGGCCAAGATACATGGAGGGCTAAGATGATGGAGGTGGTACTGGAGAACTTCATGTACCAACACGTAAGGGACACTACAAGAGAGAGAGGAGAGGATGAACCAGCAAGGCTGGACTTAGTATTCACCTTCAGTAGTGCAGATATCGAGGACATCACATATGAAAGACCCCTTGGGGCCAGTGACCATGTGGTTTTAAGCTTCGAATACACAGTGGAGCTACAAGTGGAGGGAGAAGCAGGAAGGCCAGGACGAATGAAGCCAAACTACAAGAAAGGGGACTACACAGGAATGAGGAACTACCTGAACGGGGTTCAGTGGGACAGAGAACTGGCAGGGAAGCCAGTTAATGAGATGATGGAATATGTAGCAACAAAATGCAAGGAGGCTGAGGAGAGGTTTGTACCCAAGGGTAACAGGAGTAATGAAAAAGCCAGGATGAGCCCATGGTTTACCCAAAGGTGCAGGGAGGCAAAAACCAAGTGTGCTAGGGAAAGGAAGAAATATAGAAGGCAAAGGACCCAGGAGAATAAGGAGAACAGTCGTAGAGCCAGAAACGAATATGCACAGATAAGAAGGGAGGCCCAAAGACAATATGAAAATGACATAGCAGCGAAAGCCAAATCTGACCCGAAACTGTTGTACAGCCACATCAGGAGGAAAACAACAGTCAAGGACCAGGTAATCAGGCTAAGGAAGGAAGGAGGAGAGACAACAGGAAATGACCGTGAAGTATGTGAAGAACTCAACAAGAGATTCAAAGAAGTGTTCACAGAGGAGACAGAAGGGACTCCAGAAAGACGGAGAGGTGGGGCACACCACCAAGTGCTGGACACAGTGCACACAACCGAGGAAGAAGTGAAGAGGCTTCTGAGTGAGCTAGATACCTCAAAGGCAATGGGGCCAGATAACATCTCCCCATGGGTATTGAGAGAGGGAGCAGAGGCGCTATGTGTACCCCTAACAACAATATTCAATACATCTATCGAAACAGGGAGATTGCCTGAGGCATGGAAGACAGCAAATGTAGTCCCAATCTTTAAAAAAGGAGACAGACATGAAGCGTTAAACTACAGACCAGTGTCACTGACATGTATAGTATGCAAAATCATGGAGAAGATTATCAGGAGAAGAGTGGTGGAACACCTAGAAAGGAATGATCTCATCAACAGCAGCCAGCATGGTTTCAGGGACGGGAAATCCTGTGTCACAAACCTACTGGAGTTCTATGACATGGTGACAGCAGTAAGACAAGAGAGAGAGGGGTGGGTGGATTGCATTTTCTTGGACTGCAAGAAGGCGTTTGACACAGTTCCCCACAAGAGATTGGTGCAAAAACTGGAGGACCAAGCAGGGATAACAGGGAAGGCACTACAATGGATCAGGGAATACTTGTCAGGAAGACAGCAGCGAGTCATGGTACGTGGCGAGGTGTCAGAGTGGGCACCTGTGACCAGCGGGGTCCCGCAGGGGTCAGTCCTAGGACCAGTGCTGTTTCTGGTATTTGTGAACGACATGACGGAAGGAATAGACTCTGAGGTGTCCCTGTTTGCAGATGACGTGAAGTTGATGAGAAGAATACACTCGATCGAAGACCAGGCAGAACTACAAAGGGATCTGGACAGGCTGCAGACCTGGTCCAGCAATTGGCTCCTGGAGTTCAATCCCACCAAGTGCAAAGTCATGAAGATTGGGGAAGGGCAAAGAAGGCCGCAGACGGAGTACAGTCTAGGGGGTCAGAGACTACAAACCTCACTCAAGGAAAAAGATCTTGGGGTGAGTATAACACCAGGCACATCTCCTGAAGCGCACATCAACCAAATAACTGCTGCAGCATATAGGCGCCTAGCAAACCTCAGAACAGCATTCCGACATCTTAATAAGGAATCGTTCAGGACCCTGTACACCGTATACGTTAGGCCCATATTGGAGTATGCGGCACCAGTTTGGAACCCACACCTAACCAAGCACGTAAAGAAACTAGAGAAAGTGCAAAGGTTTGCAACAAGACTAGTCCCAGAGCTAAGAGGTATGTCCTACGAGGAGAGGTTAAGGGAAATCAACCTGACGACACTGGAGGACAGGAGAGATAGGGGGGACATGATAACGACATACAAAATACTGAGGGGAATTGACAAGGTGGACAAAGACAGGATGTTCCAGAGTTTGGACACAGCAACAAGGGGACACAGTTGGAAGCTAAAGACACAGATGAATCACAGGGATGTTAGGAAGTATTTCTTCAGCCACAGAGTAGTCAGTAAGTGGAATAGTTTGGGAAGCGATGTAGTGGAGGCAGGATCCATACATAGCTTTAAGCAGAGGTATGATAAAGCTCACGGCTCGGGGAGAGTGACCTAGTAGCGATCAGTGAAGAGGCGGGGCCAGGAGCTCGGACTCGACCCCCGCAACCTCAACTAGGTGAGTACACACACACACACATACACATACACACACACACACACACACACACACACACACACACACACACACACACACACACACACACACACACACACACACACACACACACACACACACACACACACACACACACACACACACACACACACACACACACACACACGCACACACACACACACACACACACACACACACATACACACACACACACACACACACACACACACACACACACACACACACACGCACACACGCACACGCACACACACACATACACACACACACAGGAGGAGAAAGCACGTCTGAGGGACAACTCAGAGTACCGGAGAGTGCACCTCGATCGCGACAGAATACAGGAGGAAAGGACGATACTGAGAGAGAAGGTACAAAGACGAAAGGAGGAACAGGAGGCATCAATGAAGATGAGCAGAACCCAGACTCAGGTGGATGGACAAACACACCCTGCAGAGACGCCCACAGAAGGACTCCAACCACAACAACCCCGAAGCAACTGGATAACCTCAACCAAAACCCGCACACTGTTCCCTCTGCCCCCACCCCCACCACAACCCCCACCTCTACAGCAGCCCCCTTTGGGCTCTCTGCCCCACCCCCACCACAAACTCCACGCACACTGTGACAACCCCAGCGCAGCTGAAAAATCTCAACCAAGACCCACACAATGTTCCCTCTGCCTCCACCCCCCACATCACAAACCCCCACTGCCACAGCAGGTCCCTACGGGCACTCTGCCCTCACCCCCCATCACAAACCACACCCACACCACAAACTCCATAGCCCCCCAGGGCTCCCGCTCTCCAACCCCAATATTCTCCCAGGTCCACCATGATAGACAAGAAGCTGAAGGTGTGGTACATAAACGCAGATGGAATAGCAAATATATATGAGGAGTGGCATGAAAGAATCAACGACAAGTCCCCGGACATCATAGCAGTCAAAGAAAGGAAAGTCACCGAGACAATAACAGACGCAGTCTTCCCATCGGGATATCAGATCCTGAGGAAAGATAGAAGGAGCAGAGGGGGACGAGGGGTTGCACTGCTCATAAAAAACTGATGGAGATTCGAGGAAATGGAAGGCATGGACGAGATTGGAGAAAGGGACTACATAGCAGCAAAATTCAATCTGGGGAACATAAGGTAGCCATTGCTGTGATGTATAATCCACCACAGAACTGCAGGAGGCCAAGAGAGGAATATGATGAGAACAACAGAGTGATGGTTGACACACTGGCTAAGGTGGAACAAAGAACTCAATCGTGCAGAGCAAAGTTACTGGTTATGGGTGAGATCGATTGGGAAAACCTTGAGCCTCATTGGGGCCCCAAAACATGGAGAGCCAAGATGATGGATGTGGTACTGGAAAACCTCATGCATCAACACATCAGGGACACTACCAGAGAGCGAGGGATGAACCAGCAAGACTGGACCTTGTGTTCACCCTGAGTAGCTCAGACACTGATGACATCACATATGAGAGGCCCCTCGGAGCTAGTGACCACGTAGTCATGAGTTTTGATTACATAGTAGAGTTATGGGTGGAGAGGGTAACAGGAGTCGAATGGGAAAAGCCTAACCGTGAAAGGTGGGACTACACAGGTATGAGGAACTTCCTGCGGGAGGTGAAGTGGGAGAGAGAAATGATAGAAAAGACAGTAAATGAAATGATGGAATATGTAACAACAAAATGCAAGGAGGCAGAGGAAAGGTTTGTTCCCAAGGGCAACAGAAACAATGGGAAGACCAAAGCGAGTCCTTGGTTTACCCAAAGGTGCAGAGAGGCAAAAACTAAGTGCATTAGAGAATGGAAGAGGTATAGAAGGCAAAGGACCCAGGAAAACAAGGAGATCAGTTGAAGGACAAATGAAAATCTGATTCTGATTCTGACTCTCGCCGCGGCAGGTCATAGCAGCTCTCCTTACTTGTCCAGTCTCCCTACGATCCCCGTTGGGGAGGGGAACCTCTACCATCTCCACGATGTCTCATCGTGTGAGAATTAAGCCCAAGTCTGCTGTCGGTGACGACGCCACGAGGCTCGAGCTTGCAACCTCACTCAACACTTGTCTTCACGCCAAATTCTCCAAGATTACTTTACTGAAAGAAGCCTTCATCGTTACCTTTCTCGATGATGCTGAAGCTGACAAAGTACTTACACCTACAGCAATGAAGACATTAGAAGACCATGGTTTTACCATCTCCACGTCACCATACATGCGTGCAAAACGCTGTGCTCATGAAACGCCTTGACAGGCTAATCACGAACATGTCTATCGAGGAAATTACATCATCACTTGAAGACCTCAACACTTGGGCCAAGATTGACTGTGTTGTAAAGTTTTCCAACGCTTCCTCGATGCTCAAGGTCACATTCCTGGACGTTACAATGGCGACCAGAGCACTGTCTGATGGCCTGGCCATCTCTTACTACTACATCAACCCTCGACAGATTGAACCTGAACGATTCACTTACATAACACCTTGTTGGACATGTTACTCGTACAGTCACTGCCGACTGCCACGTGAAGAATAAGAAGATATGTTTCACCTGTGTGTCTGCAGATCACGACTTTCGTTCCTGCACTTCCAATGCTGCTCCCACTTGCATCAACTGTAAGAGTGACCACCATACTCTTGCAGCCAAATGTCCAGTACGCAAGAATATTCTCTCTAAGAAACTGAAAGAAGAAACTAAGAAGTCTACAGGAAACTCTCCTACTTATGCTGCTATAGCTAAGCTTCAGACGACTACCAACAAGATTCTACAAGCCACTCAGCAACCTCCACCACTCACAGCCTCTCCTCTACCAGACGATATTCCCACAAAATTCTACTACTGCCTGATGTATGCACACATGCGAAATGCAGTTAACCCGGGTTGCTTCAATACAACTATGAATGATATTCTTGTCCTCAACAATCTGTCATCATTCAACTTCCCAGCTAGTCCTGCTTCAGCTGATGTTTTGAAGATTATTCAAAAAAATCGTCAGTTTTGAGGCACCAGATGACTTGCAAGACTTGATTTCTGCAGACGTCATCTGCTCTACTTCGCAATCCACCAATGAGAGACCACCACCTCCTCCAGCCACAGCCACTGCCAAGAACCAATCAGAGCCCTCACTGCCTCACGTACCTCCACCTTCCTCCACCAATGAGAAACCTCCTCCAACGCCAGCCACCACATCCATCAAGACACGAGCAGCGTCCTCGTCTTCCAACACAAACAAATCTGACCAATCATCGACTTCACTTGTTGCTCACTCCAAGGATAAACAACACTATAATACGATACGTGGAGTCTCTTTCTTCACTACTCCTGAGGCTCCTAGAGAAATAGATGCAAAGACATTGATCCCCCTGCTCCAGAGCGAAGAAGTCAAGTTCGTCTGTAGACCATCACGTCCTCTCTTCCTTAGAGAAATCATCAGTCTCCTTAATGCTCCAGAGACCGACCCAGACCGCAAATTTAGGGTCATGCCCATGCAAATACCGGCGTTCCAGAGACTTTCTAGTGGGTCAACAGCTTACCACACATCAAGCTGACCTCCACCAATACAACTCATCCTGCTTGCTGCCTTCTGACACTCCCAACCCCTGCAGCTGCCTTTGCCATCCTCTCCTAGTGAGCCAAGTACCGACATCATCCAAGCCTCTCCATCTACGCCTCTAGTACTACGGTACCACATGTCCCAAAGTGGTTGGGCCACTTGCCTTGATTCCTCCTCTTCCCCTCCTTCCCATCCTTTTCCAGGTATTTCCATCCTTCCTTATCCTTCTTCCTTCCCATCTCACGACAATTCTCGTCATCTTCTTCGATTCGATTCGATCAGTTGAACAGCCAGAAACGAATATGCACAGATAACGAGGGAGGCCAAGCGACAGTACAAAAAAGACATAGGATCGAAAGCTAAGACTGACCCAAAACTGCTGTTTAGCCGCATTAGGAGAAAGACGGCAGTCAAAGACCAGGTGATCAAGCTGAGGAAAGAAGGTGGGGAACTCAAAAGAAATGATCAAGAGATATGCGAGGAGCTTAACATGAGATTTAAGGAAGTATTCACAATGGAGACAGGAAGAACTCTGGGAAGACAGGACAGAGGAGGACACCAACATGGAATAGACCAAAAAGTGCTGGACGATATGCACACAACTGAGGAGGAAGTGGAGAAGCTGCTAAGTGACCTTGATACCTCAAAGGCAATGGGACCGGACAATATCTCCCCGTGGGTCCTCAGGGAGGGAGAAGATATACTGTGTGTGCCATTAACCACAATTTTCAACACATCCCTTGAAACTGGGCAACTACCTGAGGTATGGAAGACCGCAAATGTAGTTCCCATTTTTAAAAAAGGAAACAGAAAAGAGGCACTAAATTACAGACCAGTGTCACTGACGTGTATAGTATGCAAAGTCATGGAGAAGACTATCAGGAGGAGAGTGGTTGAGCACCTGGAACGGAACAAGATTATAAACGACAACCATCACGGATTCTTGGAAGGCAAATTCTGTGTCACAAACCTTCTGGAGTTCTATGACAAAGTTACAGAAGACACGAGAGAGAGAGAGAGAGAGAGAGGGGTGGGTTGATTGCATTTTCTTGGACTGCAAGAAGGCCTTCAACACAGTTCCTCACAAGTGACTAGTGAAGAAACTAGAGGATAAGGTGCATATAACAGGAAGGGCACTGCAATGGATCAGAGAATACCTGACAGGGAGGCAGCAATGAGTCATAGTACGAGATGAGGTATCACAGTGGGCACCTGTGACGACCGGGGTCCCACAGGGATCGGTCCTAGGACCATTGCTATTTCAGGTATATGTGAATGACATGATGGAAGGGATAGACTCAGAAGTGTCCCTGTTCGCAGATGATGTGAAGTTAATGAGGAGAATTAAATCAGATGAGGATCAGGCAGGACTTCAAAGAGACCTGGGCAGGCTGGACACGTGGTCCAGCAACTGGCTTCTTGAATTCAACCCTGCCAAATGCAAAGTCATGAAGATCGGAGAGGGGCAAAGAAGACCGCAGACATAGTATAGACTGGGTGGCCAAGGACTGCAAACCTCGCTCAAGGAGAAAGATGTTGAGGTGGCCATAACACCGAGAATGTCTCCGGAGGCACACATCAACCAGATAACTGCTGCAGCATATGGGTGCCTGGCAAACCTGAGAATAGCGTTCTGATACCTTAGTATGGAATCGTTCAAGACACTGTACACTGTGTACATCAGGCCCATACTGGAGTATGCAGTACCAGTTTGGAGCCTACACCTGGTCAAGCACGTCAAGAAGTTAGAGAAAGTGCAAAGGTTTGCAACAAGCTAGTTCTGGAGCTCAGGGAAATGTCCTTAGAAGAAAGGTTGAGGGAAATTGGGCTGACGACATTGGAGGACAGGAGGGTCAGGGAAGACGTGATAACGACATACAAAATACTGCGTGGAATGAACAAGGTAGACAGACACAGGTTGTTCCAGAGAGGGGACACAGAAACAAAGGGTCAAAATTGGAAGCTGAAGACTCAGACGAGTCACAGGGACGTTAGGAAGTATTTCTTCAGTCATAGAGTCGTCAGGAAGTGGAATAGCCTAGCAAGTGATGTAGTGGAGGCAGGAACCATACATAGGTTTAAGACGAGGTATGACAAAGATCTGGAAGCAGAGAGAGAGAGAGAGGAGCTAGTAGCGATCAGTGAAGAGTCGGGGCCAGGAGCTGAGTCTCGACCCCTTCAACCACAATTAGGTGAATACACACATACACACACACACACACGCGCGCACACACACACACACACACACACACACGCACACACACACACACACCAATACATTCCGATACCTTAATAAGGAATCGTTCAAGACACTCTGCACTTTGTACGTCAGGCCCATACTGGGGTACGCAGCACCAGTTTGGAACCCACACCTGGTCAAGCACAACAAGAAATTAGAGAAGGTACAAAGGTCTGCAACAAGGTTAGTTTCGGAGCTTAAGGGAATGTCCTACGAAGAGAAGATGAGGGAAATCGGGCTGACGACACTGGAGGACAGGAGGGTCAGGGAAGATATGATAACGACATGCAAAATACTGCATGGAATAGATAAGGTGGACAGAGACAGGATGTTCCAGAGAGGGGACACAGAAACAAAGGGTCACAAGTGGAAGCTGAAGACTCAGACGAGTCACAGGGATGTCAGGAAATATTTCTTAAGTGATAGAGTCGTCAGGAAGTGGAATAAACTAGCAAGTGATGTAGTGGAGACAGGAACCATACTTAGCTTTAAGACGAGGTATGACAAAGCTCAGGGAGCAGAGAGAGAGAGGACCTAGTAGCGATCAGTGAAGAGGTGAGGAGGCAGGGCCAGGGGATTTTTATGTGCTGGAAAGAGGAGGCAGTAGAGAAGCAACAGACTACATAATAGGAACACTTAAGTCTGAAGGTCCCAAGGTGGTAATTGCAGTGATGTATGACCCACCACAGAACAGCAGGAGGCCAAGGCAAGAGTATGATGAGAGTAACAGATGGATGGTTGACACACTGGCTGAAGAGGCCAGAATGGCTTATAAGAGCAGGGCGAAGCTACTGATTGTGGGCGACTTCAGTGACAAAGATATTGACTAGGAGAACTTGGAGCGACACAGGGGGTCCAGAAACGTGTCAGGTGAAGTACTGTTGTTACTCACCTGTGTCAGGTGAAGTACTGTTGTTACTCACCTGTGTCAGGTGAAGTACTGTTGTTACTTACCTGTGTGTCAGGTGAAGTACTGTTGTTACTCACCTGTGTCAGGTGAAGTACTGTTGCTACTCACCTGTGTCAGGTGAAGTACTGTTGTTACTCACCTGTGTCAGGTGAATTACTGTTGTTACTCACCTGTGTCAGGTGAAGTACTGTTGCTACTCACCTGTGTCAGGTGAAGTACTGTTGTTACTCACCTGTGTCAGGTGAAGTACTGTTGCTACTCACCTGTGTCAGGTGAAGTACTGTTGTTACTCACCTGTGTCAGGTGAAGTACTGTTGCTACTCACCTGTCCCAGGTGAAGTACTGTTGTTACTCACCTGTGTGTCAGGTGAAGTACTGTTGTTACTCACCTGTGTCAGGTGAAGTACTGTTGTTACTCACCTGTGTCAGGTGAAGTGCTGTTGCTACTCACCTGTCCCAGGTGAAGTACTGTTGTTACTCACCTGTGTGTCTGGTGAAGTACTGTTGCTACTCACCTGTGTCAGGTGAAGTACTGTTGTTACTCACCTGTGTCAGGTGAAGTACTGTTGTTACTCACCTTTGTGTCAGGTGAAGAACTGTTACTCACCTTTGTCAGGTGAAATACTGTTGTTACTCACCTTTGTGTCAGGTGAAGCACTGTTACTCACCTGTGTCAGGTGAAGTACTGTTGTTACTCACCTGTTTCAGGTGAAGTGCTGTTGTTACTCACCTGTGTCAGGTGAAGTGCTGTTGTTACTCACCTGTTTCAGGTGAAGTACTGTTGTTACTCACCTGTGTCAGGTGAAGTACTGTTGTTACTCACCTGTGTCAGGCGAAGTACTGTTGTTACTCACCTGTGTGTCAGGTGAAGTTCTGTTGTTACTCACCTGTGTCAGGTGAAGTACTGTTGTTAACTCACCTGTGTCAGGTGAAGTACTGTTGTTACTCACCTGTGTGTCAGGTGAAGTTCTATTACTCACCTGTTTCAGGTGAAGTACTGTTGTTACTCACCTGTGACAGGTAAAGTACTGTTGTTACTCACCTGTGTCAGGTGAAGGACTATTGCTACTCACCTGTGTCAGGTGATGGACTCGTTTCTCAACCTTTAATTCCAACAATGCCGGATCCTATACCACCAAGAAGTGTCGCGCTGACACTTGAAGTATTTTGTTGTCCAGTGGCGCCTCCTGAAGCACCGGTTGTTGCAGGCGTAGTAGTTGCTTGAGGGGCGGCAGCTGCCAGCAACACAGTTGCCAACAGAAACACAATCAACACAGTTCTCATTGTGACGATGTCTTCAACTCACTGTTGAAGATATCAAGTGTTACATTAATATATGTTTAATGATGAGACACGAGGCTGGACTCAAGCTGAGAGACAAACATTATAATGTTTACTGAAATATATGTCTGTTTCAGGGGCTCAGCCTCTGTAAGGGAAAATAATTTGATCTACCTTACTCTTCATTTTTTCAAGCTGACTTCAATTTTCTTTGAGCTGCATGACCTCTTTCGGATTTAGCGAATCCCCGTACAAACAATAGCCATGATGTTGCCTGAAGATGTGTGTGAACATGCAGACCTCCTCCTGTTGATGATTTGTGCACAAACGCACACACACACAAACACACACACACACACACACACACACACACACACACACACACACACACACACACACACACACACACACACACACACACACACAACTGCTGCAGCATATGGGCGCCTGGCAAACCTGAGAATAGCGTTCCCATGTCAGGAAGTATTTGCTCAGTCATAGAGTCGTAAGGAAGTGGAACAGCCTAGCAAGTGATGTACTGGAGGCAGGAACCATACATAGCTTTAAGACGAGGCATGACAAAGCCAGGAAGCAGAGAGAGAGACGACCTAGTAGCGATCAGCGAAGAGGCGGGGCCAGGAGCTGAGTATCGACCCCTGCAACCACAATCAGGTGAGTAAAATTAGGTGAGTACACACACAGACACACACACACACACAAACACACACACACACACACACACACACACACACACACACACAGACACACACACACACAGTGGGCGCCTGTGACGAGCGGGGTCCCACAGGGGTCAGTTCTAGGGCCAGTGCTATTTTTGATATATGCGAACGACATGATGGAAGGAATAGACTATGAAGTGTCCCTATTCGCAGATGACGTGAAGTTGATGAGAAGAATTAAATTGGATGAGGATGAGGCAGGACTGCAAAGAGACCTGGACAGGCTGGACATGTGGTCCAGAAACTGGCTTCTCGAATTCAATCCTGCCAAATGCAAAGTCATGAAGATTGGGGAGTATAGGCTAGGTGGACAAAGACTACAGACCTCACTCAGGGAGAAAGATCTCGGGGTGACCATAACACCGAGCACGTCACCGGAGGCACACATCAACCAAATAACTGCTGCAGCATACGGGCGCCTGGCAAACCTGAGAATAGCGTTCTGATACCTAAATAAGGAATCGTTCAAGACACTGTACACTGTGTATGTTAGGCCCATACTGGAGTATGCAGCACCAGTCTGGAACTCACACTTGGTCAAGCACATCAGGAAGTTAGAGAAAGTACAAAGGTATGCAACAAGGCTAGTCCCAGAGCTCAGGGGAATGTCGTACGAGGAAAGGTTGAGGGAAATCGGACTGACGACACTGGAGGACAGAAGGGTCAGGGGAGACATGATAACGACATACAAGACACTTGGTGTATATTGGGGTTAGGGTTATGGTGGGGCGCTGCAGGAGGGACAGAAGTCCAATCATTGGAATTGGCAAAAGTGGCAGCAGGAGTCCCACCAGATCCAGGTAGATCAGGGAGTGAAGCCTGGGACATTGTTGGAGGTGCTTGGGGAGTGCTTCTCTTTGTGTTTGTCTGTTTTTTAGAATCCAGAATTCGCTGTATAGCAGATTTCCTAACAGGGCTGTCCCTGAAAACTTGCTCACCAGAGCAAATACTGCAAATTGCTTTTTGGCTGCTGCATTTATTTGTGTTATGACCAAACTCATAACAACTGAAACATTGTGTGACACTGACAAACCTTTTCATGGATATTTGGTCTGGTGTACACCTGGTTCCAAAGGATTTCATACCATGCTGACTTATGATTTTGGCTTCTTCCGGTATTTCAAGGATTAATTTTAGTGTTTGCTGTGAACTGCAACTTTTGGTAAATTTATATTCTTTAAGAACCTTGAACTCAGAATTTTCTTGATTACTTTCATCAACAAGTTCCTCAGCAGTGCATTCTCTCATGAAATTTTTAATTCTTGCCACAAAAACAGTACGTTGTGCCTGGTAACTGTCAGGTGGAATGGGGATAATACCCAGATTACTTAATTTCTCAAGAACATCCTGCTTGAGTAGTTGCAGCAGCTCATCTTCAGAGGAGAGTAGAAGTACTGCATCAGAGTGAGTTTGGAATATATCCACTGGTGCAACAGTTGAGTTGCCACAAATACATGCAAGTATTTCCCTCTTGGATTTTTGGTTGTCCTTGACACGAATTCATACTCTTATGTTCGACATGATGCCCAGTAAGGTACATGATGCCCAGTAAGGTACAGCTGATACATAAGATTTGCTGGAAAAAGAACCTTCCTATGAGTCATTCCTAAACATCCTATTTCAGCTGACTTATGAAGGTCAGCCCCTAAGGTAGCCTACCGTCGAGGAGTGAGGGAGACAGGGCCCCTAAGGTAGCCTACCCTCGAGGAGTGAGGGAGATAGGGCTCCTAAGGTTGCCTACCCTCGAGGAGTGAGGGAGACAGGGCTCCTAAGGTAGCCTACCCTCGAGGAGTGAGGGAGACAGGGCCCAAGGCAATGATCGACCAGAGTTTAAAATACCGCACGGGCTACTGGACAGTCACCTTGCCTTGTTTTGAATCGGCAGAGACGAAGTTGCCGAAAAAGAAGACAGGAAAGGCAAACTGATAGCAGTGTAAATAGTGTTTTTGTGTCTGGGTCAGTGTAAATGTTGGGGTGGAGAGGACGGGACTAACAAGCTAGTCACCGCTAGTCACTTGAAGGGATGAGGATAATAATCTCTGCCAGACTGTTGTCCCTTCACTCTTTCTCCTTTCTAATAATCTCTGCCAACCATTAACTATTCCATCTGTTGTAGAAATGCGAGTGGATGCACCTTCCCCCCCACGATCTTTCCACTATTATATCTCTACTCCCACACATCCCTCCATCTCAAGAGACAACTGACAACTCACAACCTCTTCCTACCTTGATTTCTGCCACTGCCTAAGCACTATTCACTGTTTTCCTCTTCCACTTCTTGCATCACACTGCCTCTCACTCCCTGTATACAGAAGACACAGAAATCATGTCGTCTTTTATTAAAGACACAAAGCCGGAAGTAGACCTCGACAAACCGAAGTAGACCTAGACAAATCAGAAACATTAACGGGATTATTTTCCAAACCAGAACACACGAATATACCGTACGATGCTCACGTTAGCTCCAGCAATATACTGTACGATGCTCACGTTAGCTCCAACAATATACTGTACGACGCTCACGTTAGCTCCAACAATATACTGTACGACGCTCACGTTAGCTCCAACAATATACTGTACGACGCTCACGTTAGCTCCAGCAATATACTGTACGACGCTCACGTTAGCTCCAACAATATACTGTACGATGCTCACGTTAGCTCCAGCAATATACTGTACGACGCTCACGTTAGCTCCAACAATATACTGTACGATGCTCACGTTAGCTCCAGCAATATACTGTACGACGCTCACGTTAGCTCCAACAATATACCGTACAACGCTCACGTTAGCTCCAACAATATACTGTACGATGCTCACGTTAGCTCCAGCAATATACTGTACGACGCTCACGTTAGCTCCAACAATATACTGTACGATGCTCACGTTAGCTCCAGCAATATACTGTACGACGCTCACGTTAGCTCCAACAATATACTGTACGACGCTCACGCTAGCTCCAACAATACATCACCGTCAACATCTCACCCTCCACAACCTCCAACACACTCAACTCCTATGCATCTTACTTTTAACATTATACACAAAACTTAAAGTAACGATTTACCGCTACCACCGCTCATCATCTCCCTCACCAGTCCATAGGCGACACCTGCTTGCTAATTGTGGTGGATTACCGGTAGCTAATTATTGTTATTATTACAATGGAACATCAGAGGATATATGGGGAAACAAGGAGAGCTTCAGTTGTCCCTACATATATTTGTTTCCTGACATAGCCGGAATAATTATCTCTGTGTGTGCACTTTTTACAATCACTCTCCCCTTCTGCATGATGGGACATACAATGAAAAGCACACTTTTCCTGTTATAATGATGTTCCAAATTCCCGCATTTCTTTTTATATTTCACCATATTGCAGATTGTATGTTTAAACAAGTGGTACACGATCTGTTCTATGTCTTCCCCTTCAGGCCCCCTGTCTTTAACTAACATGTAATCTCTGATTTCATCATTACGTTTCACTGGGTGATTTCTAAGTCTCATTATTTACGCTGGGGATGGTCGTACTGTGTCAGTCTCGTGGAGTCATGCCGCGAGAGTCAAGTAACACCACCAATTCGACTGGACTGCAGTAAGTGATCTCCACGAAAGCGGCTGTTTTAATTTTCATTGTCTTCCGTTCTTACACCAGACCTCTTCATTGATCCCGGTGGCAATCTGGTCGGTATATATTAGGAACTTTATATGTGCCATACCTCTTTTCTTAGCGCTTTTCCTGATTCGTCTTTATTCAGATGAGTTGTTACAATTAGCAATAATGGTAGAATTACCAACAAAATGTTAAGTAATGGACACAGATACAGTCGTTTTGACTTATAAAAAGGTTTACGACTGTGTATGGTAACACTAGTTATTATCACAGGTCTCATCACATTAGTGTTAACATCAGTAACAGCTTTTCGCCAGACTTTTTTCCCCCAAAGCTGTGGCGGGAATCGAGAACCAAACAGTGTATTAAAACCCATAGTGAAGAATAGACCAGTTGCAGAATTTGCTTTTATTGGAAAAACGGTTCCCGATATAACTTTCCAAAGTGAAACGTTAAACCAATAAAAACTTTTTCTGCTGCGTATCTTTTCTTTCCTGAACTGTGGAGTTCAATATCTCATTTAAACATACATTATTTGACTTTTGTATAAATATAACTTAGCGACGTTTGGAAATCATCTTTGACGGTTAATATTTTCTTTATAGTACATCTCAATCTTTCCATAACTAAAGTGGTCTGACGTGGATTTAGGTAATTTAAGGTGCCCCACTTAACTAAACAGGAGTAATACTGACATACGATAAGCTGCAAGGAATCAGACAAATACTTGACCAGATGCGTGACGGTAAAGCTGTAGTACAACCTTAAGTCAGTTCAGATGACAGGAATGTTGACAAGTAACCAACTACAGCTGACCTGAGATGACCTGACCGAACTTAATCGAATGGTGATTGACCCGTCTCTCTCTGTGTTGAGGTTTTACTAACACACACACACACACGCACACACACACACACACACACACACACACACACACACACACACACACAAACACACACACACACACAATATGAAAATGACATAGCAGCGAAAGCCAAATCTGACCCGAAACTGTTGTACAGCCACATCAGGAGAAAAACAACAGTCAAGGACCAGGTAATCAGGCTAAGGAAGGAAGGAGGAGAGAAAACAAGAAATGACCGTGAAGTATGTGAAGAACTCAACAAGAGATTCAAAGAAGTGTTCACAGAGGAGACAGAAGGGACTCCAGAAAGACGGAGAGGTGGGGCACACCACCAAGTGCTGGACACAGTGCACACAACCGAGGAAGAAGTGAAGAGGCTTCTGAGTGAGCTAGATACCTCAAAGGCAATGGGGCCAGATAACATCTCCCCATGGGTATTGAGAGAGGGAGCAGAGGCGCTATGTGTACCCCTAACAACAATATTCAATACATCTATCGAGACAGGGAGATTGCCTGAGGCATGGAAGACAGCAAATGTAGTCCCAATCTTTAAAAAAGGAGACAGACATGAAGCATTAAACTACAGACCAGTGTCACTGACATGTATAGTATGCAAAATCATGGAGAAGATTATCAGGAGAAGAGTGGTGGAACACCTAGAAAGGAACGATCTCATCAACAGCAGCCAACACGGTTTCAGGGACGGGAAATCCTGTGTCACAAACCTACTGGAGTTCTATGACATGGTGACAGCAGTAAGACAAGAGAGAGAGGGGTGGGTGGATTGCATTTTCTTGGACTGCAAGAAGGCGTTTGACACAGTTCCACACAAGAGATTTGTGCAAAAACTGGAGGACCAAGCAGGGATAACAGGGAAGGCACTACAATGGATCAGGGAATACTTGTCAGGAAGACAGCAGCGAGTCATGGTACGTGGCGAGGTGTCAGAGTGGGCACCTGTGACCAGCGGGGTCCCGCAGGGGTCAGTCCTAGGACCAGTGCTGTTTCTGGTATTTGTGAACGACATGACGGAAGGAATAGACTCTGAAGTGTCCCTGTTTGCAAATGACGTGAAGTGATGAGAAGAATTCACTCGATCGAAGACCAGGCAGAACTACAAAGGGATCTGGACAGGCTGCAGACCTGGTTCAGCAATTGGCTCCTGGAGTTCAATCCCACCAAGTGCAAAGTCATGAAGATTGGGGAAGGGCAAAGAAGGCCGCAGACGGAGTACAGTCCAGGGGGTCAGAGACTACAAACCTCACTCAAGGAAAAAGATCTTGGGGTGAGTATAACACCAGGCACATCTCCTGAAGCGCACATCAACCAAATAACTGCTGCAGCATATGGGCGCCTAGCAAACCTCAGAACAGCATTCCGACATCTTAATAAGGAATCATTCAGGACCCTGTACACCGTGTACGTTAGGCCCATATTGGAGTATGCGGCACCAGTTTGGAACCCACACCTAGCCAAGCACGTGAAGAAACTAGAGAAAGTGCAAAGGTTTGCAACAAGACTAGTCCCAGAGCTAAGAGGTATGTGCTACGAGGAGAGGTTAAGGGAAATCAACCTGACGACACTGGAGGACAGGAGAGATAGGGGGGACATGATAACGACATACAAAATACTGAGAGGAATTGACAAGGTGGACAAAGACAGGATGTTCCAGAGATTGGACACAGTAACAAGGGGACACAGTTGGAAGCTGAAGACACAGATGAATCACAGGGATGTTAGGAAGTATTTCTTCAGCCACAGAGTAGTCAGTAAGTGGAATAGTTTGGGAAGCGATGTAGTGGAGGCAGGATCCATACATAGCTTTAAGCAGAGGTATGATAAAGCTCACGGCTCAGGGAGAGTGACCTAGTAGCGATCAGTGAAGAGGCGGGGCCAGGAGCTCGGACTCGACCCCCGCAACCTCAACTAAGTGAGTACAACTAGGTGAGTACACACACACACACACACACACACACACACACACACACACACACACACACACACACACACACACACACACACACACACACACACACACACACACACACACACCACATACACACACACCACACACACACCACACACACACACACACACACCACATACACACACACCACATACACACACACCACACACACCACACACACACACACACACACACACACACACACACACACACACACACACACACACACACACACACACACACACACACACACACACACACACACACACACACACAAATGTTATCTATGGAGGCAAAGAAGGGAATGTATGAAAGTATAGTAGTACCAACACTCTTATATGGATGTGAAGCTTGGGTGGTAAATGCAGCAGCGAGGAGACGGTTGGAGGCAGTGGAGATGTCCTGTCTAAGGGCAATGTGTGGTGTAAATATTATGCAGAAAATTCGGAGTGTGGAAATTAGGAGAAGGTGTGGAGTTAATAAAAGTATTAGTCAGAGGGCTGAAGAGGGGTTGTTGAGGTGGTTAGGTCATTTAGAGGGAATGGATCAAAGTAGAATGACATGGAGAGGGTATAAATCTGTAGGGGACGGAAGGCGGGGTAGGGGTCGTCCTCGAAAAGGTTGGAGGGAGGGGGTAAAGGAAGTGTTGTGGGCGAGAGGTTTGGACTTCCAGCATGCGTGCGTGAGCGTGTTAGATAGGAGTGAATGGAGACATATGGTATTTGGGACCTGACGATCTGTTGGAGTGTGAGCAGGGTAATATTTAGTGAAAGGATTCAGGGAAACCGGTTTATATAACCTGACTTGAGT